>NW_010552260.1:9079-15533 GCF_000687285.1 Phaethon lepturus | reverse complement strand
CGCTACCAAACCCTGGCCACGCAAACCCAGTTCAGTGCAACAAGTTAAGGCTTTTGGCTGGATTATATGTGCCCGATGGACACCTTGCACGTGTTGCTATGGCACCACAGGAGTTTTGCTGTGGGCAAGTGCTGACTCCAGAATGCGCTGGGTGATGTCACTGGTGGTGTTTATTTGCAATAACAGAGGCCTGAAGCTGCTGTTTTCAGGTATTTTGTGCACTTTTTGTGCCTTCCAACACTTTCCAGGGTGCTTCAGATAATAGAACAAATTCAGGGTTGGAATCACAGCGGTAAGTCCCTGACTGAACTGACAAGTTCTGATAACTTGTTGACCTTGGCAGCATGTGTTTCTCCATCAGAACAATGTTTAAAGCCAAACATTGCAGATCCCTGAATTTCCTAATTGCCTGGCTGCAAGGAGAAGCCACCCATGCTGCGTTTCTTGCAAGGCAGAAGGGTTGATGTCCTCCTCCTTGACTAGCCATCAGAAGAGCTGCTTTCAGCTCGGAAAAGGACTTGTTGTCTTCAAAGTAAAACGTGCTTATTTTGCAAATGTGAAACTCTGATCCCATTGATAGAAAGAGCTAAATTCCCATCGACAGAGCTGGGCTTTCACTCTCTGTAGCTGAAAAAATTGGATAACTGGCTAATCTCCTTAGTGTCTATTCCTCTTTTTAATGGAAAGCTTTTTAGTACCGACTCCTAGAGAAAGTTCATCCTCACGGCCTGGGTTTCAGCTTCCCTAACGTAGTGCTAGAAGACTGGACATCACGTCTTGCCACGGAGTGCTTTCTGGGCTGTAGCTGCGTGTGTCCGTCTGTGCACATGAGCACAGGTAATACTGACATCTCTTACCTACTGGCTGGCACAAAACCAGTCCCATCCCATTTTGCAACGCACCTGAGCGAGCTTGCCTGGGTGAATGGGCTGCCCCAAGGCTGGTGTGGGTGTTTAGACTGAGAATTGATGATGGAAAAGAAAGAGGCTCTTTTGAACCTTAGTCCTTTGGGTAATTACCAGTATGATAATTTATGTGGTTCATTAGTAATCAGCTTTCTGCATTCCCACTTACCTCTTCCAGCACTTGTTCATGAGGCCTTTGAGGATTTGATGGAGTCGGAGCAAAACAAATTAAAAGAATGGACTAAAAAGAGAAACTCTGAGGCAGGAGGGCTATGAACCTGTCTGTTTTAGCTCTAAAAGGGATTAAACAAATTGATTTGATGCCAGCTTTGACATTTTCTTCCCAGCCATGCAGAAGAGGCACTTTTTATGTCTCCATCATGGCCTCAGCTCTGCTTTGGCTCATGGTGGTTTCAGACTCTCCTTCAACTTGGTGGGAGCAGGACCTGCTCTGGCCTTCCAGAGGACTAACACAGACCTTATCCAAAAGGGAGGGAGAAGCCCTGGTGCGGTTCACAGCTCTGGGCATGGGCCACAATTAATTCCCTCACCTGGAGAGCTCATTGAGACTTCTCTGGCCCCTGATCTTCTGTTGTCCACAGAGACAGAAGGACGTTTCCAAAGGATGACCCTTGGGACCTACTAGGGAGCAAGTCAGCCTGTGTAGCTCTTTACAGTAGCTGTTGAATGACCCTGAGCTTCAGCTTAAGCTTGAAGATATGTGGGAAAATGCTGAACAACTGTGACAAACATTTATGGAAGTCGGCTCAGCGATGTGTGTAGGAATCTTCAAGCCATAAATACTTGGTGAGTGCTGCAGTGGCTTTTTAATTTTAGTGGGAAAACAAGAGTGTGGCAGCCAGAAAAAAAAAAAAAAAGATGTAAAAATAGTAGTAGCCCTTTTGGGAAGAGGAAATGATATTCCACTAAGAACAGCAACCCCAATTAAATGGGAGCCTTTAAAGAAGTGAATAGCTAATTACCTAGATGAGGATGAGGCAGACTCTTGCACATGGAAAACAGATTTTTGGGGGAACGTTTATCTATGTACATATGTCCAAGATTATTTATTTTCTTGCCATAAGCCCAAAATTGTCTGTGCTTTGTAAATATTGTGGTTGATGGCTGTAAAGATTTCCAATAAGATCAAGTTGGAAAGAGTCATATGGTCAACCACAGTTACCAGAATTGGAGAATTTCATTAATGGCTCGAGCAGCTGAGGGAGGCTTTGGGGGCATGGCCAGGCACATTGCAGCCCTTGTTTTAAATAACCACTGGCATGTGAAGGCAAGGGAGCCCTCCCCCCTGTAAGCCCTAGTTGTCCTTGGTGGCCTGGTGTGACTCTGCTGGAACAAAGTATTTTTAAAAGCAGGTTTGTGTTACAACTTGACACAATCGTGCAAGAGGGACAATATAGTCATTTTCTGACTGGGATGTGGGAAACGGCTCACGGCTTTGCTGCTGTCACATGTTGAACATGACCGTGACGTCTTTGTGCTTACATTGCATGGGGTAGGCATGGGTGTCCCGCATCATCGCAGGGCTCCCTGCACCCATGGGGTGCCCTTCCCTGCTGTCACTTGTTTTAATACTAATTTTCATCACTTCTTCACATCTCCAAATCACTTATGTTTTGACATTAGTAAGAATAGCGAAGAGTTTGGAGAAAGAAGTTTTGGCATCTACTGTATTTAATTTGCACAAACTTTCATGTGGAGTTTAATTTAGACTGATGAGAGAGGCAGTTTTATGAGTATAAAACTCCATTAATTACAGATCCCATCTTAATTATAAATGGCTCCATTTTAAAGTGAGTTTTACAACCAAAATTAAGACTTGGAGCAGTTCAATCAATACAAACATCAATTAGACCTGACTTTGTACTCCAATTAATTTATAAAGCTTCCCAATGAAGTGTAAAAAGCATGCCACTTTGTACTCCTCTATCTGCCATTCCTGGGCATCAGGAGGTCTCTGTGGCTTCATTAGCAGCCTCCTAATGATAAGCATGGATGGAATAACAAACCTCCCAATGGTCTGCTTTTTCCCAAATAAACCAACAGAGTTAACTGCTAAAATGGCCCAACCTGGCACAAGCAAAGGGGAAAATAGATAATTTTCCAAGTGTTTTCTTCATTTGACTGTGGCCCACTGAAATCTGGGGTCCCGCCATGGAAAGCCCTGTCCCACGAGACCATGGCTGCTCTGAGGAGCTCCAGGAGGCCCCAGAGTAGGACACGGTCACTTGTCGTGAATATGAACCTGTTTAAGCCCTGTTCATGTCCAGTATTATCATCCTGATTTTACAAGACAGGTAGAGGTATGGCACAGTTCGTTCCTCCGCACGTCTTTTCAGCAGCTTTGCCCACTTGGAGTATTTGGTGTTGTAGCTGCTGACTCTGGGGACACGTGTCCTTTACAACCCTAGTCAGGAGCCCAGGATCCAGCCCAGCCGAGGAGTCAGGATCTGCCCTGGTGACGTAGCGTTGGTTACTTGAACCCCTGCTAGCATCTTCCGCACGCGCTGCAGATGGTGGTGACCTCACCTGGAATGAGAGTGCAGAACACAAGCTTTTTCTCACCAAAAAGAGATGAAAGGACCTGAGGACTCCCATGGGGAACCCAAGCATTAACAGATGAAGTAAAAAACCTTTTTGTTTCTAAGCTGAGTGCAGGTCATCTACAAGCTGCTGGGAAATAGCAAATCTTGATTCCTGGAGAGTCATCTGGGCATCCTCCTCCCTTCAGCAGAAGGATGCCATTCGCCCGGGTGCAGATGCCGTGTGCAAGGTCTTAGGAAGAGTTAAATCATTAACGCAGGACTTAGGAAGCCATGGAGCTCTCTGTGGGCTTTAGACTGGTCCCAGGTGTCTTCTCCCACAGCTCCTCAGGGCAGAGACTCTGCCTTCCCATCCAGTGGTACAGCAACTACCACGTGGGACCCCAGCCCTCTTGGACCTGCAGTAAAACCAACAAGAAAATATAATTTGACCATGCAAAAGGTCATGTAGGAAGTGGGGGAGGGATGGAGCTCAGTCTTAGCATAAGTTTTATTTCATTTCTGGTGAAACTGGGCGTTTTAGTAAAGCCAAGCTCTGGGCTGTGTAACTGTTTGAAATTAGGAACCAAAAAACAAGCGACAGGCAGGCAAACAAAGCAAAAACCGGCTCTGAATTATCATAAGCTTTTTTGTTGTTTTAAACCCTTTCAAGCAGAGCCATTTGTACTGGAGCAAATTCTCCCAAGATATTTTTAGACGGTATGAGCAGAAAAATATTACTCCATAGCAAGCTGTTTACAAATCTGCTAACCTTGTTTAGTGCTAGTAAAACTGTCAGCTTGGTGTGCTGCAGAGCACGCTAATTACTTGATGGAAATTATGCAATGATGTCTTTCCGAAGTGATATACATTGGCTTGGCCCTGCCACTCGGCCAATGTACAGCATTTTATATAATTAAGTGTGAATGTTTCTGCAGCTTTTCTATTAAAACAGAGAGAGTGGAGCAGGAAGGAGGCAGACCCTGCCCATTACCGGCTGCTCCCTGTCCTCTCCTTGCTTCTGTAATTGAGCCATTCTGCAAATGGTGGGTCCGGCTGTTATCAGCCGATTTGAGCAGCATCAGAGGCACCACTGGTCAAGCTACGGCTTCCACCTCCATGGGATGTTGGTAGTAATGGTCTGGTGGGTTCCCACTGGAGATGGCCGAGATGGACAGCTGCTGCTGGCCCACCATGTGTGTCTAGTTTAGGAGTCTAGGTATCCATCTCTGTCACTCCCTGCATCTTGGCTGGCCATGAGTGGAGGTAACAGCCATTCCTCCCACATCTTGCATGCATAAACGCATGTAGCATGGCGGTATTGAGAAGCTAAGATGATATGAATACATTGAATACAGGGTATATGAATATATTGAAGGTTGATATGGACTCCTGTGGATATGAGACCCCAGTACCTCCCAGTAGACCTCACTGGCTTGTCCCTCTCATGGGTGTATGGGGGTGCAACCAAGCTCCTAGCCCTGGTGACCTGCTCATGGTGATCTTGGGGAAGCTCTTGTTCCCATGGGAGCTGCTTCCAGTACTGCTGGTGGCTGCAGTGAGGTAGTGTGGGTATTCCACCTTCAATATATAGGGGATCAGTTTTGGGGACCTGGAGGTTTATTTTCTTCTACTGAAAAGGGCTCAGCAACAGACTGATGGTCTTCTGAAGGGTTTGGTGGAAAGCCCAGTGTTTCTCATAACCACTGAGTGTTTAACAATGGTTTAATCGGCCAAGTTGGAAGGACAGATTAGATGAAGCATGTTTTGTGATAGCTAGACAAAGACTTTTCAACCTGAACACAGCTGAAGATATGGTAAGACTAAGTCTATAAAGTGGGTGAACAGTATGGACAACAAGAACAGGGGACCGCTGTTTGCTCTCTGTTCCACAACAAGAACTGGAAAATGTCAGATGGAAGTTGGAGAAGGTGTTTGAGAAGAAGAGAAAGTGGGTCATTACATATTGCATGGTTAAACCATGGAACTCCTTGCCACAGGACAGACAAAAGTAAATGTGATCATGTGACCTCTCAAGGGAGCGGACTGCAAGGTGGGGACTGGAGGAGCAAAGTCCCTCCCACTGTAAGAGAAGATCAGGTCTGAGACCACCTGAGGAAGCTGAACATACGTAAGTCTATGAGACATGAAAAGATGCACCCCAGAGTCTTGAGGAAATTGGCTGATGTAGTTGCCAAGCCACTCTCCATGATATTTGAAACGTCCTGGCAGTCAGGCGAAGTGCCTGCACCCAATTTTAAAAAAGATAGCAAGCAGAACCCTGGGAACTACCAACCTGTCAGCCTCACCTCTGTACCTGGGAAGACCATGGAACAGATCCTCCTAGAAACCGTGCTAAGGCACATGGAGGACTGGGAGGTGATTTGAGGCAGCCAGCATGGCTTCCCCAAGGGCAAGTCCTGCCTGACCCACCTAGAGGACTTCTGTGATGGAGTGACCACATCAGTGGAAAAGGCAAGAGCTACAGATGTCGTCTATCTGGACATCTGTAAAGCCTTTGACATGGTCCCCCACAACATCCTTCTCTCTAAATTGGAGAGATACACCTTTGATGGGTGGACTGTTGGGTGGACAAGGAACTGGTTGGGTGGTTGCATCCAGAGGGTAGTGGTCAATGGATCAGTATCCAGGTGGAGATTGGTGACGAGTGGTGTCCATCAGGGGTCTGTAGTGGGACCAGCACTCTTTAATATCTTTATCAATGACACAGACAGTGGGATCGAGGGCACCCTCAGCAAGTTTGCAGATGACACCAAGCTGAGTGGTGTGGCTGACACACCTGAGGGACAGGATGCCATCCAGAGGGACCTGGACAACCTCGAGGAATGGGTTCATGTGGACTTCATGAGGTTCAACAAGGCCAAGTGCAGGGTCCTGCCCCTGGGTCAGGGCAACCCCTGGTATCAGCACAGACTGGGGGATGAAGGGATGGAGAGCAGCCCCATGGAGAAGGACTTGGGGGCCCTGGTGGGTGAAAAGCTGGCCAGG
>NW_010552260.1:0-8599 GCF_000687285.1 Phaethon lepturus | reverse complement strand
GAGAGCTGGGGGGGCTCAGCCTGGAGCAGAGAAGGCTCTGGGGAGACCTTACTGCAGCCGTCCGGGACTGAAAGGGAGCCTATAGGAAAGATGGGGAAAGACTTTTTAGCAGGGCCTGCTGCAATAGAACAAGGGGTGATGGTTTTAAACTAAAAAGGGGTAGATCTTAGACTAGATATAAGGAAGAAATTTTTGACAATGAGGATGGTGAAACCCTGGCACAGGTTGCCCAGAAAGGTGGTCGATGCCCCATCTTTGGAAACATTCAAGGTCCAGATGGATGGGGCTTTGAGCAATCTGCTCTAGTTGTGGATGCCCCTGCCCATTGCAGGGGCTTGGACTAGATGTCCTTTAATGGTCCCTTGAACCGCAACTGTTCTATGATTCTATGAGAAAAGGTACTGGAAAAATTTGTGGAAGAAAAGTCTTGGGACTGTTTGAAGATGGGCCCTTGGCTGAGTGTCAGAGGTACTCTGGCTTGCTATCGCCAGTCACAGGCATGGACACGCAACCACTGCTTGTGACTGGAGATATGTAGTTGTCCCAATGTCTGGCTTGAGTATTTCAGGTTCTCCTCATCACCTTTCCTTGGGAAGATGTGAACTCAGCTTGACAAACGCTGCTCTAGGTGAGCTTCATCCAGGCTTTGGGTGAACATAGGGTATACGTGACCTTGTGAGAGCCCTTCCAGTCCCTCGCTGGGATTTGTGTAGTACTGCATGTGTGCTGAAGCAGATGGGAGGGAATGGAAGAGGGAAAGCAGCTGATGTGCTATAGCAATAAACCAGCTGACCTGCTTGGGGTTTTTCCTCCTTTTTTGCTCTTCTTCGCTGTTCCTGAAATACACTAGAAGAGAATCTCGGATGGGGATGAAGAACAAGTAGCTGTCTTTATCCTTCCCCCACATGCTGGGCTGCATTGCATGGTTGTGAAGCAGCGGTCCTCTGTGTCCAGGATCCTCCAGTGTGCTCACGCTGGGGAGCAACTCCCCTCCGCAGGCAGCTGGCACATGGGATACGGCCTGTGGAAGGAGCACAGCTGGGATTTCCCTCCTCCTTGTTATCCTTGGCCACTGTGAAATCCCCTGGAGCTATTGGCAACCTGCATAACTTGCAGCAGCTTTCCTAATAGCTCTGGTGATGTTTTAGTTTAGTAATGTCTCCAAGATAACAGGCAGATTTTGTCCAGCGCCGCGGGCTCAGCTGGAGAGGGACGCGGGGAGTCTCTGCAAGCAGAAGCTACATCACAGCTTGGGACACAAACCAGCAGCGTATTTTTTGTTGTGAGAGAGAAGCTGCTTTCATGGGAGAGGGGTGGGAGTATAATAGAAACTTTTCCCCCCCCCCAACTTTTAAAAACTTCATCTTCTCTGAACTGACTTAGAAACATTCCTCCCTTGTCACTCGTTTCTTAGCGAGATGCTTCCCTGGTCCTCTCTCTCCGAAGGTGTTTTCACAGCAAACTTCTGAATTAAGCTGTGCAGGTGTTGGAGCAGGTACTTGAGCTGTCCCCTCCCGGCAGAGAGGAGCTGCACACCTCTGGAAGAGCCCAGAGTAGGTAACCAGTGGGGCACGGTTCCGAGCCCACCCCCTTGCTCGATTGAGGGAGTTGTGTGGCAGTTGTGTTAGGAAAGGGATTAGTGCTGGAGTCTTTTTCTTCCTGAAGTTGGTTTCTTTGTGCTGGGTATCTAGACTAAGGGCTAGGTTTACTTTGAATTTAATTATGTATTTAATGGCAAAGCTGCCAGGAGCTGTCAGGTGGTTTTTTTCTTTATTATATTTCTTATGAATCTAAATAGATTAATATTTGCAAGAAATACTTCCAGAGTAATTTTATCAAACAACTTCATTATTGCCATGGGAAATTCAATGCAATTTTAATCTGGGACTGGTTCCACATTGCAGCCTAGCTAGACTATGAGTTTTAGAGGTAGACACTGTGTGAGTATCGTGTCTGTGGCGCACATTATACATGTATATTGAGATGATATATTGAGCCTGCTGCTGCGACTCTGCGTGTACTATCTAAATGTCCATGCTGATGCCTTGTGTTTGCAGTTAATTAGTCAATAGTTAACAATAATGAATAAAATCCTCTCTTTGCTTTGTTACACTATTAAAAGAGAGACAGGCGGTGCATACAGGTGAATGATATAATGACAGCGGCTGATAAGGATGAGCTACGCGAGAGCTGCAGCTACGCCAGCCCCTTCTTTATTAAAACTTTAGCCATAGTGTTTATTTTAGCAATGAGTTGCTCTCCCCTCAGCAACCTGAGACAGCAAATGAAGTATGCACGTAGTGGACTTGCGTGGCGGTCCTCGAAGCCCGCTGTCAGATTGATTACTTAAAGTGCATTCGAAATCAAGTGCTGTACAGTCAGTTCTAGATCATTTCACAATCATTTTTCATGTGCCAGTAAGTAAAACCACAGTGAATAATACAGCTGGTTGAAAATGGGGAAGCTACTTCATCTTGTAAATCTAAACGGACCTCACCGTCTCTTCCTTCTGCCCTTGAGTGCAATGCAATCATCATGACATAAATAACAACCGCAGTGATATAATGGCATTATACGAGGGCTGCTATTGTGAGTGCTGTAGAAATAAGGCTGGCAATACTTGGAGGAACCGAGATCAGAGCTGAAATAGAGTAGGGTTTGAATTGATTTCCTTTTCTTTTCATCTGTCAGGAAAGAGGGAAAAGAAAACAAGTCCCACTTTGTTTGTAAAAGCTTCAAGGAATTGTTTGTGCCAGTTTGCACGGTGGTGGAGCGGCAGGCGCCTGCCTGTCGGTTTCTTCTCAGGCTTTTGCTTCCAGCCCCTCCTGAGGCAGTTGTGCTGCTTGGTGAGCAATAACTGCTGGTCTGGAGGTCTGAATGACCTGCGATAGTCAGCACTTGGGAGTCCCCGGGACGCGCTCTCGGCCACCCCTGCCACGGGATGGGGCTGTGGTGAGAAGTGGTGTCAAAGCAGCAGGAAGGAGCGAGGCAGAGCTCGGAGAGCTTCTCCCTCTCCTTTCAGTCCAGAGTTTCAATTCAAATGGACCATCGAGGTGAGTCTGGTCTGCGGTGCAGGCTGGTGGATCGGCTTGTGGGATTTAGCCACCGGCATCTTCATCTCAAGAGCCCATGGCAGAGGAATGCGGCCGGTGCCTGAACTCCCAGCTGGTCCTGTCTCCTGGTCCTCGTACATGCAGATGCCATGGGTCTGGTCCTGCTCACACTGTGGTCAGGGAGGATGGGGATTTCAGCCAAGTCAAGCCACATTCATCCTGAGTCCTGGGGGTCAGAGGGAGAAGATATGGCTTGGTCTTCTGGTGGCACCGCAGCCCTGCAGGGATGCAGGGAGATAAGAAACCAACTCAGGCTACCTGTATTGAACTACTGTGTCAGGACCCATGTTTCCACTTTGTTTTCTGAAGTTTTGTCTATGTTTGTGAAGTTTTGTCTATGTTTGTCTAAGTTTTGTCTATGTTTGTGAAGGAAAATGCCCAGAATTGCTGGGTAGGCAGCTCATGAGCTCCACAAAGACAGGAGACCCAGAGAAAGAAGTTGCTTTGTGTGATCCCTTCTATGTTCAAAATGATTTAATGTACTTCTGCAACATCCTAACTACCTGCAGAGGACCTGGAAGTGTTATTTACCCAAGGAAAGTTTACCAGGAGCGTGAGCTTGTGTGCTGGGCTGGAAGAAGCAGATGTGAACGTGGGAGTTGAAAGCCCTTTCCAGAACTCTTGTAGGCTTGGAGAAAGGGAGGCATCAAATGGCTCTTCCAGCACTGGGCTGAAAGCATAGGAGACAAGAAAAGGGAGGCTTTCTTTTATCTCACCCTGCCCACTGCCTAAAGGCCACCACTTGAATCAGACCCAGATGGAAGAAAAAGTTCTTTCCATGATTTTTTTTTTTCCCTTATCAGCTCTTGCCGCACCTTTTGTTACATTCAGCTTTTCATTTCTTATCTAGTTCCTTGCATGAAGAAGATATGCCACATGTTTCCCTGACATGTCTACCTACTATAAATAAATACTCTATACTTCTGTGGAGAGAGAATGTAGAATATACGTATCTATATACATTCTGTATGCATCTAGAATCCTAAATGCCATTTTTCCAATGTTTTGTCTTTAATGGGAATTCACTGATTAGGTGCATAAAAGGCTACAGAAGATGACAGTTTCACTGTGCTCAGTTTTAATACAAAGAGTACTACGGTTGCTAAGAGACTGATACTTCAAGTTTGGAAATCTTCATCCACACTAGATATATTATCTTGGCAAATTGGACTTTCTGAGTTGGCAGCAAATGGAAAAGAGTAACTTTTAAAAATAGAGATAATTTAGATGACGTCAAAGACATCTGGTGTCCTTTTCTAGAAATGTGAGACTGATCTATTTTGCTTTTGTGTATAAATCACTCTGCACCCAGTGTGAGGTTCTGCTTATGCCTGCATTTGAGTCTGATTTATTAATGAATTCCTTTTATGTTTAAGATATTTAGCCAGGTATGTTTTAATTAAATTGGCTTAATGTTTACAACAGATAGTACCTCTCTGCCCTGTGTATCTTGGACAAGCTCAGCTTTGTGCCTCCGTGCAAAGCAGGATCTCATAGTGCCCAGAAACACCCACCCGGCTCTGCAGTGACTCAGAGAGGACAGTCACTTATTTACCTTCCTGGTAAATTTGCTCCCCCATCCACGTATGGACCCTGGTGGAGCACACTCGGAGTAGTGCGGCTGCAGACTTTATTACCACCTCGTTAATGGGCTGCGTCTCTCATCCTAATTCCCACCCTGCATTGGTGGGTGCAGAGAAAGGGGGGAGGTGTGTCTGGGCTTCATCATGACATCATCCCTAATGCATTTTGGTCTCGAGAAGTGCCAGGCTCCTGAATGGCAAGGAGGCTTTGAATGACAGCTGAAGATCAGCTAGGGACTCTCTCATGCTGTAGTAAGAGGCAGCGGAGAAGAAACAAGTGAACTGGAGAAACAACTGAAATGGGCAGTGTGAGGCTGACATGAGAGAAAGGGAATAAATTAAAAATGACTCAAAGACGGAGGGTGGGAGGAGATGGGTTGCCGGGGGAGAAGGATTACACTTGCATAGTGGGTATCAGGGGCAGGAGAGGAGGGGAGCGATGCAGCCAGGAGGAGGAAGGGCATTCCAGGAGGACAGCTGGGATGCATGTGAGGAGAGTGATGTAGAGAAGATGAGCAAGAAGAGGGTCAAACATCTGCCGGAGGATTTTCCAGCCATAACCTGTATTCTGGTAGCATCTTTCCTAGGAATTCATTAAGGTACCAGCACCTGAAGTCACATAGACAAGGTGTAGCTGCCTTTGTCACCTTTGCACTCCACATCACCAGCTTGCGATGCTGGGGAAGGCTGTTCCCCCACTTCAGGTGTTGCTCTGCCTCTCAGACAGAGATGGACGGCTGGGTGTAGATTATTTCCTCCCAAGTAAAGCTTAAGCTGGACTTCTCCATAGTTGGAAGGAACACATTTGAAATTTAATATTATGTCTGAAAGGCAATTGCAGCCTATGCACTTGATTATGTGTTCAGGTTATGAGATTTTATGTTATTTTTAGAAATGTTCATTTGTTCCAAGGACCAGGAGAAGCAGAAATGGACGCTGAAATGTGAACATGTGATATATTTTTAAAGTTTCAAGTGAACATAGAGTGAAATGATGATAAAGGCAGGTTACATGTTTTTTTCAAGCTTAGACGATGCACTGTAATTGTATGTCAGAAGTCATTCAGGTTTGATATCACGCCAGCTAATTACACCATCCTCTCCGAAGAGACTTACTGTACTTTCAGCTTTTGCTGTTTCATTCTCAAGAACAAAAAACCTCTGAAGACAGCTCTCGTGTTCAGTGCTCACGTTGGCATTAGTATGGCCGGGAACCAACACAAGGGAAATGGGAGCTATGATCAAATCCTCATCTTGTTTGACTGGTGTAAAGCGGGTTCATTTCCACCAAAGGTGGTGGAAGGAAGAGAAGGGCCATACGCCATCCTGTATACTGTGTGCCTGTGCTCTCACTCATTTTTGGTGGCTTCTCTCCATTTAAATTTTCCTTGCTCCATGAGTCATGAATCCTGCTGTAGCTTTGGTTTCTCATGACGATCTCCTTGGGTGTCTTATGTTCCTTCCACGTATGTCACAGGACACAGTTCATAGGTCGGTGAAGGTGAGCTGTGCAAGAAGGAGGCAGTGCAGGCTGCTAGTTAGTGGTGAGGAGCCACGTCATGGCTTGAAGGACCTGCATTTTGGACAGTGGGGTCACCCTGTCAGGTAAGAGGTGCAGCTCTTGCAGACAAGGGAAGGAAGATCTCTTCTGTCTCTATTACAATCTCATTCCTCCTTTTGGTGACATTCTTCCTGTATTTTATTAAATGCCTGCAATGTTTAATTCACAGCAAAGCAACATATTAGAAACAGCCAGAAATGAGGACCTGTGCTCCCCAGACTACTTGCTGTCTAGTGGATGGTGTCCTGTAGGCTGGCTGAAGGCCACTGACAGAACAGCTGTGCCCAAGAGGAGATGAAGATGTCTCCAAGCCAACAAAGGATGCCCCATGGTGTGTACAGTGGGTACAACCTGATAGCTATAGGAAGAGCTGGATTTTTGGTCATGAGTACCAAAGAATCAGCCTCCCAGGAGAAGGAGGAGGATGACTACACAACATGCTCTCCAATGGGCACTGGCTGGAAAAAGCATGGTATATTTTCATGAAAGCAGGGAGCGAGAAGATATCTGAGAGTTTTTGTAGCCTTTTCTGTAGCTGGAAGAGACTGCCTCAGTTGAATGACTGAAGTGGCTGGGGAAGTCTGGATCCTCTGTAGACGGTCCATCTTCCTACACCAAGCATTGAGCCTGCTCTGCAGTGTAAAATGGATGTTTTAACCCTAAAAGATGCATTTTTTAAAAAAATGTGTTTCACTGCATCAGACAGAGGAGGCAAACTCTTATTGGGACTTTATTGCCTGTTGGCATTGGTTTCTTCGAAGCTTAGGGAAGGCTCTATGGAGGGAGCAAACTGCCAACTCCACCATCGTATGGGTACCACTGTCAGAGTTGGGGAGGTGGGTGACCTCGATATGGCCTGGGAGCATCACTCTTGGGTCTGATCTGTGAACTTTCGTGAATGTTCACCCCACTGTGAATGATTTCAGAGAGTGTTGGAGAGCAGAGAGTTCTTGGAGAACCAGAGCAAGGTTACTCTGCTAACTGCTGTCCTCACCCAAACAGATCTGATGATCTACAAGGACTAAAATAATTAGCTTGTCTTTTTTTGATGTCCTAGTCCAAGCACTCAGTACTAGCAAAGGGCCCGAATCTCATTTCTTTTCCATGGCCAGCAATGTTTCACCATAGAAGGAGTTGCCAAACTCATTCCTGTCTTTGGGACAGGAAAAAAAGAAAGAAAATGTAACTGAAAGGTAGAAAATTAAAATGAAAATAAAGAAATTCTTCAACATTATTTAAGCAGTCTTTAAAGTTTCTGAGTAAATAAATCCCTTTTAAGCTGGATTGTCTGTGCCTGCCTCCAACATTTATTTTACAATTGAATTCTCAAGGACTGCTTTCAGGTACACAGCATAGAAAAAGTACAGAGATTTATTCTTAGGAATGCTCTATTTTTATGTGCCTTTGATATGTAGAAACCACAGTTTCATTCAAATAATCAAACGGGAAGGAAATGCAAATATTTCAGTTGCTCTCCTGGAATGTTTGGAAGATGCAAGATTTCTAATACAGCATTTTCCTGTTTTCTGCAAAAGAAAAACATAGTAAAAAGAAAACCAGAAAAGTTTCTCCTCCATCTACTATTAAGCATTTTTAAGCAAAAGCTCTCTCTGAATATGCAGGTGAAGTCTTTCACATCATCAGGGTCCTGAGCAGGTCTCTCCATATCTCAGTGACCTGACATGCTTCACTTAATCTCCATCAGCAATGCGAGTCTCCAGATCACTAGAGTAAATGTATTCATATCAGTGAGTACCTTTCAATTATCCATTTACACTTCCAGCTGTAGATGTTTTAAACTGGCTTTATAGCATTTCTGTCAGATTTCTTTGTCTGAAAATCAGGCTGGGCATGGCTTGGTTCAGGAAAACTGTACCCTGCTAGTGAACATGACTAGTAAACTGGTAACAAGAGATGAGGAGAAGGCTGAGGTACCCAACAACTTTTTTGTGTCAGTCTTCACTGGCAACCTCTCCTCCCACACCTCTCGAGGGGATGGCCTGCAAGACAGGGACTGAAGGAGTAAAGTTGCTCCTGCTGTAAGAGAAGATCAGGTTTGTGACCACCTGAGGAAGCTGAACATATGTAAGTTTATGGGATGTGACAAGATGCACCCCAGAGTCCTGAGGAAATTGGCTGATGTAGTTGCCAAGCCACTCTCCATGATATTTGAAACGTCCTGGCAGTCAGGTGAAGTGCCTGCACCCATATTTAAAAAGGTAGCAAGCAGGACCCTGGGAACTACCAACCTGTCAGCCTCACCTCTGTACCTGGAAAGACCACGGAACAGATCCTCCTAGAAGCCATGCTACGCACATGGAGGACTGGGAGGTGATTTGAGGC
>NW_010552259.1:11979-12333 GCF_000687285.1 Phaethon lepturus | reverse complement strand
TTGGTGCCGCGCGGGTGCAGGTGAGGTGGAGGTTGCTGCTCTCCCCGGTACCAGCGTTCCTCGCCGGCTCCTCCCCGGAGCACGCGGGGAGGCGGCAGGGGTGCGGGCGCGTCCCCCTCCCTCGGGAGAGGCCCCGGGGCAGGGCCCGACACCCTCGGGGCCTTGGTGCCTGTCCACCTCACTTCACCTCCCCTCGAGGACTGAGTGACTTCTGCTGATTTTAGTTCACTTCTTCTGTTAAAACGTGCTCTCCTCTCCCTGGAGTAGCTGAGGGTAGCCCGTGCCATGCCATCATGAAAAAAAAAAAAAACCCACTGTAGTTGGTTGTGCATGCTCTTAAAAGGGCATCTGTTT
>NW_010552259.1:0-11948 GCF_000687285.1 Phaethon lepturus | reverse complement strand
TGGCTGTTGCCAGTGAAGGAAGTGGAGAGATAAAGCTTATCGTGTTGGCCTGTGTTCTTCCATCTCTTCTCCATGAGTTTGAACCATGCTGCAACAGAAAATGGCTTCAGAGGCGTTACAGGGCCAGGCCCTTCCTGGGTAAGATCCTGCTGGAGAGATGCGGGCCTGCCCTGCTTGGGGCTTATCGCTCAGGCCTCCCAATCCGCTGGAGAGGTGCGCAATGAATACATAAACCCGTATCTGCCAGTGGAGGAACATATGGTGAGCTTTTCTCTTTATCCCCTTTCCCTCTGGGAAAGATGGGGATGCATCATATGGAGGCGAGTAGAGGAGAACTGTATTAAAACAAACATGGCTGATAATGAAAGCAAATGGTCTTCCAGTTGAAGGTTTTTGCTTTATTTTTAATATATGGGAAGGAAAATGTTAAAAATCTAAAAAGCCATGTTCCTGGCTATACTCAGGATTGCAAGTGTAAGAAGTGCAGAGGATCACTTGGAAGATGTGTTCCTATTTGCTTAAACTGCGTTGGTTTTGTGGTGATGCCTATAGCACACCTGTTCTTGGTCTGTGCTGTGCAATGGTGTTATACATGTTCTCAGCTTACTAATTGCATATATTGCATTGCTGATCTCGTACCAGATAAGGGATCTGCTGTAAGATCAGTAGGGTTTTGTTGTTGTTGGGGGGCGTTTGGTTTTGCCTTTTTTTTTCTTTTGTGAGGCGTTGGTAAGATAATAAAGTATATGCATTTGCTATTTGGGAAGATATCATGCAGTGATAATTACATATATACACACTTTCATCCATCTGAATTCTCTAAATATGAAGTTTATTCTCTATTTTTTTACAAAATTGCCACTGGATTCAAGGAGAAGTATTTACTGAAATGCTTGACATAGCAGCTGGGGCATGAAGCGGGATCATCAAATGAAATGATGAGGTGACAGGTTAAAAAGAAGGTACCTCTTCACACAAAACACCATTACATCATGGAACTCATCGGTACGGGATGTTGGGGATGTTATAAGTTCAAAAAGCAATTAGGCACAATCATGGACGAAAAATCCATGCAGGGATGTTCAACACAAACACCTCTGAATCAGGAACTCTTTGAGGTGCAAATCCGCATCCTGCGGAAGCATTTTGGGGAGCAGCCTTCCCTGTCCTCACTCTGTCATTAGGTGATTCCTGTTGGCTGCTCTAGGAGATAAAGTCCAGGACCGGGCTAGAAATGCTGCTTTTCTGACCCAGCTCGGTCACCTCTAGGTTCCACTGTCATTTAATTCAACGTGTTTTTTTCACAATCTTTAATCTGTCATAAACAGCAATTCTTGCAATAAACTTTTGTGATGCCTAAGTGCTGTTTCCTTAGGCTACATACATCTCTGTTCTTCGTTGCTTGCTGTTTTGACTGGAGGATGGAAGGTTGTTTTGCTGTGTTTGTTATAATGCCACATTATCAAGCTGAGCACTGGTCCCTGCCTGCATTTCCTAGGCAATTACTTCATACAAATAAATATTAATAATCTGTATTTCTGAAGATGGCCACAAGCCAAAACGTTTGCTGCTCGTATAAACATCCTACATAAGGAACCCTGGAGCTCTGGTCCTCGTTTGCTGGCAGAATTAGCCAGATGGGCCATTTGAGAAAGCATTTAAAATACCAACAATTCCTGCCTAAAGGGTTACAAATTCCATGATCTGCATCTTTAAGGGCTTGTATTTCTTACCTAGGAGCATGGGACCAGACCTTGCGAACCTGCTGGGGCTGAAGGGTGAGGTCAAGGGTGAGACGTCAGCGTAGCTGAACAGGCGTGGGCGGCTGCGTGGTGCCTCTGCCTTGAGCTGCCTGCAACGTGCTCGCGTGCATCCCTTCGGCTGGCGCTGCGCCTCCCCCGGGGAAGCCTGGCACTGTCTGTGGGCCCACAGCAGGTCTGTGGGCACCAAACGTGGGCTCCGGGTCCACGTGTGGCAGTGCCTTTGGCAGGGGGCTCAGGGTGTCTCCGAGGGGGGGGTGGAGGGCCTTGCGAGGGGTTGAGCAGACACCTGCTGAGGACCACAGGCTGACAGCAGGCTCAGAAGCTGGAAATGGGGTCAGCTGGGCTTGGTCCTCGGATTTTTCTTTGTAGCAGGGAGATGCAGTTGCCTTGTGTGACCCAGGTAGCTCCTGTTCCAGCCTTGCTGCCAGAAGGAGATGGGTTGGTGCATGCATTTTCCATTGAAGAGTCAGTTGTCCATATTTATGTTTTATTTCCAAAGACAAGCCTAGTTTTAGTGCTCAGGAATGGAAGTGCCTTGAGATCATATGGGGAACAGGAACATGGTTGTCCCATTTATATTGAACAATATTCATCATAGATCTTCTGAAAAAGCCCTAATTCCTTTCCTGCCAAGGCTGGAGAACCACTGTAGACTCTCATGCTCATCTTTAACATAATGGAAATCCAATGTATCAGTCCTAGGGCAGGGGGGAAAAACAATGCCGAGGGAAGACCCTTTCCCTAAGGAGACGTGAAAAGAGGAAGGGCACGTGATTTTGCTGAGGATTATCCTTGCCATATGGATAGGATTTTATGCCAGTGTACAGCTCTTGGCTCGGAGGCTCAACCTGCCATGTATATAAGGATACAGCTCAGGATGGATGTGGGTAACCCAGCAAAAGCCAAACGGTAAACCTATTGTTCTTCTTATTTGTCTCACCCGCGTTCCTGTTCCTCTGCTGATTTTGCAGGGGATCGATGAGAGGCTGCATTCATACAGAATGAGAGACAGCATGTGCTTATAGAGGTTGACAATGGAAGCCAGCCCTGCTGTGAAGTCACATTTCTTTTATGCAACTGCCATTTGTGTTGCCGATAATCATGCAGACCATGGCTTTAGCAGCCCCTCAGAGGTAACAGTTCTGTAAGGATGAGCAGTTCTTCAACAGCTGCTTAAACATGCAACTAGTTGCACCTTGGACTCAGATGCCGTGTATAACGCTTTTCTCCAGGACTGTGTTAGCATATATTGTAAATAAAGACAATAAAACTGAATTTATTCTTTAGTTGGTGGGCACAGGCCTGGAGGCGACGGGGTGGGTCACTAAGCTCAGTCCCTCAGGACCGGCAGCAGAGACCGGGCTGCAGTCCAGAAAGGGCTGCAGAACAGTTATTCCATGTGTCCCGCATTCAACATACATTTATACCACGTAATATTAGCTGGATTTCTGAGTGCCAGTATTAGTGAACTGATTGTTTGCAATGACCATGTTCTTAAGATTTTTAGATTAGTCTATTTTTATGCCTGCCTGGAACAGAAATGTATGTTTCACAGCTACTTCACTCATGGTCACTCAGCATCACATGTAACCTCAGTGGAAAAACAAATTTTGGCGAAGCCCAGAAGTAGTGTCACTGCCAGCCTGCTCTATCTCTGCCTGCAACCCTCTGCCACAAACCCACCACCGTCCTCAACAAGCCCCTGTAGTGCCGCAGTCCCAGGTGGCTCCCACAGCAAGTCCATCCTTGGCATTGCTTGGAGCAGGAACCCAACCATAGGCATCTGTCAAGTGTCCAGTGTAAGGACCTGGAGGGCTGCTCTGGCAAATCCTAATGCTTGTGTGTTTGGCTTTGCCACATCAGTAAAATACCCTTCAGAAGAAGTGTATGCATGGGGAAGGATTGAGTTATCGAGGTTTACAGGTCAGCGGTGGCCAGCAGTGGATCTTGAGCAGTGCAAATGTGGTTCTTAGGCTGGAGCGGTCTCCATGAGCAGCGGGTTGTGCTGGCACAGACACTGCCAGGCACCTCAGGCACCAGCTCTGTGAAGAACTATGTTGGCAGAGCTGGTTGCCCAGCCGCATGGAGAGCATGGGCCCATGGGGAGCAGGTAAACCCACGATGGAGCGCTCCCTTAATCCTTGGTCACATGAGGTTTTTGGCACGCAGCTTACAGGAGCATGAATGTTGCTTACTCTGAAGTAACCTCACTTTTCCTCCAGCCTCAAGACATTCATTTGCCACCACCACACAGCATGGGCCCAAGGATCAGCTGTAACTCTGTTTCCGTCAGGTACACAACTCTTCTACCTCTCAATACCAACCAGCTCCCTCTCCATATGTCAGTTTGTCCCTGCTGCATGTTTTTAACACTCCTTTGTGCAGATGTTTTAGTGCAAAAGGAAGGAAATGCAGCAGAACCTGCTCAACCACTGATCTGTCTACTAGCAAGACGCACTTTCTGGGTCAGTGCAGTGCAAGTTTTATTGGCATAGGAACAAGACAGGTTCCTAAGTAAATTCTGTTGCTGTTGCTATCTTTAAGTTAGTGTGAACTGAAATAATTCCCATTCAGCCAGAGGAACGTGACTGACTGCAGAACACAGTAATGTCCTTCCACCAACAGTCACTTGCAAAAAGGGATGGCCATTGTAATCTTTTTCTTATAAGCTTGGGTTAAGCTTCACACCTTATCCATGTGAAGAAATATTTTTCATCAAATAAGCATTTCTGGTGCCCGTATTGCTGTTGTCATTAAACAAATATTGTATTTAGTGAGGATGGAAACAGGTTTATGAGTTTTTTTACCAAACACAGCCATTGGCTGTTGACAAAAGAACACAGATTGCACGGCACTTTAGGGCTAAAAGAATTGGTTCTCCTATTCTAATACATTCTGCAAATGTACTGTAAGATATTTTTTACAGTGTCATGCCACTTTTGTTTTTTTAAGCACAGACTTTAAAGTATAGATATGATTTACAGGCTTGGATTTTATTTGTAAACTCTAATGAAGTAGAAATGGCACTCTCTCATATGAATGATGCTGCAGGAAAAATATCTAAACATAAGTTCTCACATAACTTTCTGTAAATACCCTCTACCTGCATTATATCAGGTGGAGAGTGAAATCCCAAGCAGCATTGGCTAAAATACCTTAGGCTGACCTTATAGTCTCTTGACAATTTTACACCATAAACAATCAAACCCTTCACATTCTACTTTTTTTAAAAAAATTGTTATTATGAAATCAAGATCATGTCTTTCTAGCTATGACTGAACATGCTCTCTTTTCTATAGTTGTGCATAGTTCACATCACTTCAGGTAAGTGAGGACAGGGACTTCCTGAACAACGCTTTTGATGTTATGTGAAAATCAGATGTATGAGCTTTTGAATTTCTCTTAAACATGGTCTTGACCTTTCATAAGCCAATATTCCTGAATAATTGCAATGGATACAATTCATTAATTTTTCTTACAGCAATTTAAGAACAAAAATAATGTCACAGACAATTTAAATGCAACAATTCAACACTCTCTAACTAAATTTTCCATCTAATAAAGCACAAAGCAGAAGCAGCAGAAATGAAAATCTTCCAGTTGACCGCCTCCCCTTGGACAATTTCCAAAACAAATATTCAAGTCAGTATTCGGTTGCTTGAATCTTTTCACAAATATCGACAGCAATCCTCTTAGTGATGCTAAATCTCTTGTAAAGATATGGCAAGACATCCAGTAATAAGTAATCCCTAAAACTGACATACAATATTCCACTAAAGCAGCTAAAGCATTTACAGTTCCCACACACCACACCTTAATTTCCTTTTTATTTATTTTAATCCAGATAAAGTTAGCCATTCTGAGGCTGATTTATATGAAGTCATGACAGGAGTCTCCATCATCTTGGAAACAAAACCAATGTGAAATCTGGGTCCCATTGACTTCAATACCCAAACCAAATTTTCACTGACAGCCTTTGACTCCAGGCTTGTGTGTCATCAAAAGAAACTGAGCAATTGTTCTCAAATACTAGCAGGTAGATGTAGTAAGCATGGATTATTTTAATTTCAGACGGATGACATATATCTGGATAATTTTAGGAATGAATGACAAATGAAGAATATAGCACAGGATGTTGAATTACTGCAACTTAAAAAACAGAGGAGTTTGCAGAGTTTACGTATTCCATGTTTACGAAGTGTCTGTGATCTGCTAGCCTAATTTTGACCTCAAACCATCTGACTACAGACACTCAGTTTAATACATTGAAATCTGCTGATCCTCAAACCACTGAGTGGATTTGTTGGTGGTTACATCTCATTACTTTCTGACTTTCAACTACCTACAGAGCGAGGTAAATACCTGACACCTTCCAAAGGAGCTTTTCCTTGTGAGCAGCAGCTGCCCTGATTGTCACTGGCTGCCCTAGCCCAGGATGGAGGGAAGGCAGGGTCTGACTGTGAAGCCACACGTACAAGTGGTCCAGTGAAAAGTCTGGATGTCCCTCTTGAGGGTACGAGACGTGGAGCAGGTACTTGTCTCTTCAGGTGTTATTTCTGACATCCCACTTTCAGACTGGGACCTGGCCTGCTGGGGTAGCACACATGGCAGATAACCTGAAGAGCTTCAGGAACAGCAGCCTTCTCTTCGTTGCCTCTGAGGTGCCCGTGCGAGGCTGTCAGGGCAGAAGAGGCAAATGTGACGATAGCTTTCCTGTTAGTCATTTCCCAGCGCCCTGCCAGCCCCCAGGTCCATCCTGGCCAGGTCTGTCCCCTCCCCCTGCCCTGGGCAAGGGGGTGAGGGCAACTGCTGGCATCCCCTCTGTGTCAGCCACATCAAGCCCCATGATGATCTCTATAGCATGAACCTAAGCCTCTGTTTCCCGCTACAATCATTTTGGTACAAGTCAGAAGGTAGATTTTTACTACCATTTCATTTTTCAGGCTTTTGATTTTGACCCAAAGCTATGGAAAGTGTGTTTTTTGGTACCTCGCCAGGTGGCATCAGTAAGCCTGACACTGGTCTCCCAGTCACTCCCATGGCTGTATGTTTAGGGAAGCCTGATCCTTAAGCCTATCTCCATCCATCCTAGGGACATTCTGGCAAAAATATTACACAACTCAAACTCCATGATAAGCAGGAACAATGCTAGGAAGGGCTTTACACTGAATAAGCTCTGCATGACAAATACAAAATTAATGCCTGCAACGTCAACCACCCGTGGCCACGGTGCAAACTGTGGACAATAGCTGGGTGTGCAAGCCTGCCTCTGAGGGAAGACTAACCATAGGTAAATGTGTTTTGCTTTAGTGTTATCAGTGACATCTGGTGGTAATAGACAGTAAATTCAGTGTAAATCTTTAAAGGCTACATACGAGTTTAAATGGATAATCCCAACTGAAGTATTTTACGAAGCTGTATTTCTCAAAGTATATTTCTGTCTGACAAAATACGTATAATGACTGTGCTCCATGCCTGTACACAGCATGGTATTTGGTGGTGGTGGTAAACACTGTAACCAAGGAAGCCACCTTTTTTGTGTGTCTGAAAAGCAGTTGATGAACACCTTTTTTTTTATTACTGTTAGATACATATAGCCTTTGTAACTTTTCCAAACCTCATAGCCCTTCCAAATCAATGAACATTGCAATAGTTTAACTCCCAATTTGAAATATGTAATTTGAATAAAACATATGACAAATTAGAAGGGCCACCAGCGAAGGTGGAGGGGCTTAACACAGACGATAGAACAATAGAGAGGTGCTGCAAAAATCTCCACTGGTAATTGATGGGTTGGGTTTTGCACAAAAAGAAGGAATTGTCATCAATGGGATAGCTTGGTGGCAGGCCACCTAGATGGCTGGGGCTGGAGCACTCGTCCTGTGAGGGGAGTCTGAGGAACCAGGGCTGGTTCAGCCTGGGGCATCTCTCTCTCGGTGGAGCCTGACTGCAGCCCCCCAGCATCTGGGTGGGGGGGAGTTAGCAGGATGACAGAGCCGGGCTCTCAAATGAGAGGGGTTCAGGCTGGGGTTAAGGAGTCCCTTTGTCACCCTGAAGACAGTCAGACAGTGGCTCAGGTCATCCAGACAAGCTGTGCAGTCTCTGTCCTTGGAATCTTTCAAGACCCTGCTGGATAAAGCTCTGAGCAAGCTGTCTCAGCTCACAGCTGAGACTGCCATGGGCTGGAGGTTGGACTGAGACCTCCTGAGTTCCACTCCAGCAGGGGCCATGTGGTGATCAGCAAATGTGGAAGAGCAAAACAGGAGCAGACTGGTGGTGGTGTTTGGCAGCATGCTCCAACCTCCCTGCACATCCCATTCAAGCTCTATCTAGTTGCAAAACTTAGAAGGAAAGTGATTTAACGGGAATATGATGGAGTTTTTCATCAACAGTATATCCTCCAGCAACATTCTCCTTGGGATGTTTATTCAGTAGTCACATAAAACACTTCTTACTTAACAGGAGAGAAAATTCCCTCC
Organism: Phaethon lepturus; assembly: GCF_000687285.1. NCBI lineage: Eukaryota > Metazoa > Chordata > Aves > Phaethontiformes > Phaethontidae > Phaethon > Phaethon lepturus. Next base: position 3,706 of record NW_010552259.1, on the reverse strand, counting down.
ACCCTGAAGAGCTACATGAAGAAGTGATTCTTGAGTGTACATACTGGCACATATGTCATAGGATAAAACGCCTAACAGACCAGCTGTAATTATCCAAATTATACCTTCACAAAGGAAATTCGGGGTCCTGATTGAACTGAAAATAAACACCAAAGTAATGAACACACAGATACTGCTGTAACGATGATTTGAAATCACAGAGGAAAACCAGGGGAATGAAAGACGTAACGCAAGTATAAAAAGTGGTTTGATCTAGGACCACCATGTTGCCACACGCATTCATCATAATTTTGTGTTTCTACACAAGACAGAGTTTAGATTGTTCAGGTGTTTCAACTGCAGATTCTGAAGGCTGACTAATAAAAGAACCTGAATACTTAGCTTGAACTAGCCCCCCAAAAGACTGATATTTTAATCTATTTCAAAAGCAAGGACGTGATTACTGACTGCTGAGGAGGTAAGCCCTTGTTTTGATGAAAAGTGTTGGTTCCCTGACTTCTCTGTCAACCATGGCCTACGATTATCCTTCTCCTTTCATGTAGGATGAACATATTACTCCATAGCTCAGGGAGCTTACACAAACAAGTTAAGAGACTCTCATGGTATACACACGGCTGTAAGAGAGGATGGGCTTTTCTGTTCCCACTGGCACAGTCAGGCACACTACAGAGAAGAGCACAGCAATGGTGGCTGTGTTACACATGAGAAATGCAAGTTTTATAGGAGAGAAAAGAATTGGTGTTCTTTAACCATCCCGCTCCTGCCGAATGTATTGCACCTCCCAGCATGAACACATCTCAGAGTATAAAGCCAGCAGAGAAAGGACAGTGCAGCATGACTGACACTTCTATTATTTCAGCTGAGAAACCATTACTGAGGTGTATGTAGTAGTAATTTTTCAACATTAACCTCCTCTGTAATGTTTCTTCCACTTCTGCCATCAGCCACGGAAGGAATTCTGTCTCAATATCTGTAATTCGGCAGGAAGGAAGCAAAAAGAAGTATTTTTTTATTAAGGATGAGAGACAGGATCTTGGAGATGGTTTTCATTTGCTGCAATCATTACAACATGAACATCATTGCTGGAAGACACTTGCTTTGCAAAAGCCAGATGAAATCTCAAGAGTTGCTGGCTGTCTCACCTCCTGCCTCTTTTACTGAGGTTCCCTACCTTTATGGATCTGGACCAGAATCCCAATTATTTCACAGCTTGTCTTTCAGTACTGGCAATGGTTTTCTCTCTTCTGACGAGCAGTCAGGCAGGCCTGTTTTGCTTTTAGGAAGTCCTACCTTCTCCTCTCTGTATCGCCTGTCCTGCTCTTCCAGGCGCTGTACTTCAGCAAGCTCTGCATTACGCAGCTCTGCATAGGCACGCTGACGTGCCCACAGCTGGGCCAGCTCTTCTTCCTCCATGACTTCCAGCAAAGCTTGCTCAACCGTCTTCCCAATCAACACCTCCAGGATTGGCTTGACTTCAACGTCAAAGTCAAACAACTGAGGATGGGAGCAAGGGAAACAGAGATAAATGACCCTTGTTCACAGTCACTCTCAACACCTTGGCAAGGAGAAAAGGAGGATGAACGAAGCCCTTATGCTGAAGGCAGGGCTGAGAAGTGCAGGTGGGGGGCCAGTGTCAGCTAAGGCAGAAGCATGAATGCAGTTGGGGCTAAGAGATGGGCAGGCTGGAGTGAGACACCACACACCTGACCACAGCCGCAGTGGGGGCACTGCCAAGGAGAAGCAGAGCACTCACCTGGACCCTATTTTTGCTCACCTCTGGGTTCCCAACCCCTTCTCTGGCTGGACACTATTTCCACAGGGCAGAGCTTTTCTCAGCATTGTAGTACTTAGCTGAAAGCAGCAGAACCAGTGCATATGGAGAAGCACCTTCCGTAATTTTGCACTTAACCTCGCAGCAGACACTGGAGAGAGTTTTGTTTTAATACCTTCTGTAAATTTCAGTTCCTTTCTGTTTCTGCCTCAGTTTTGAATCAGAAACTTGTTTCATACAGGAGGCATGTTTTGACAGTGCTTGTGGCCCTGCCTTTACCTTGCACCTCTCCTTTTCCTACTTGTATGGCCACATCTCCTCCTCTTTCTTCTTGAGTGAAGAACAGAGAGGGTTGCCTGTCCAGCAGAGCACCTTTCTGACCCTCTATGTGCACCTCTCTTGCTGCTCTTCTGAATGCAGCTCTAGAAAGCAAAAGCTGCAAGACTTTGTGGTTTTTAAACCTGACAATTCAGTAAGGCAAACATTATCCAAGAAATGAACAGTAAAATGACTTTTGTGAAGCCAAAAACAAAACTCAACTTAAAACATACACTGGGCCTCTCTGTATACTCTGCTGCTGTGTTCTCTGTAATATTTGCTGCTCTTCTTGAAAATGGTTCCTGAAAAGGGTATTTCACACCACAGACTTCCAAACCCAGAGTCTAGACTTCTAAGTTTCAGCTCACCTTGAAGCACAAACAGCTCTTGGAGGAGCTGACCTTGATAAGGCAAGTGCAGAAAAGAACACTGATAGCATACCAGCTATGCTGAAAACGTGTTTTTCTTTTCATAGCCTGTTTGTTCCTCCTCAGAAGCAGTGGCAAAACACAGACCTCTGGATCTGTTACGTTTGGAGAATGATGCTGTTTTGAGCCCTGACAGAAGGATCCTTGAAGTACCAGCACATCAGTAAACACAATGTGCTTGAGACAGATGTTGAACATCTGGAATGAATTTTGTTAGTGTTGTCATTTTGAACTTCCGGAAAGTGTTCCTGTGGAAAAACACTGCAATAACATATTGAACCATCTGCAACTCTCTGTGTTTCCACAGATGTATTGCCATATCAAATTAAAGAATTTGGCCCAACAGCCCCAGTCTATGACATCCCCAGTCTGTTTCACACCTGTGAAGCTGTCAGTGTGCTCCAGTGACCCCTCAGTCATAGCACAGACAGGCAAGGCAATGCCCTCCCCAAATATTTCTGAGCAGTTGCCTATGAGGAACTTCACCAACACCATCACCTGCACACAAATGCTGCAGACTAATTGATCTGCCCCGATACAGACAACGCCATCAGCCACAGCTTCAGCCTCACTGTCCCGAGGGATGGTGGGTGACACTCCCCACAGGGTGCCCTTGCTCTCTGTGGCAAAGTATTCAGGAGCTGTGACACGACACAGGGGCTGCAGGGCAACCACTACTTGTGCTCAGAGGAGGCGAGACGAGGGGCAGCCTTGCCCATCACGTTGCAGGCACCTGAGAGGAGGAGCACCCCCGATGCCCAGGGGTGCTGTTTTGTTCAGCTTTTGCAATGGCAGTGGGATCCCCATGGATGGCTCTGAGCTGCCCCGAGGCAGGTGGCTGCTTGGTGAGTTCAACACACCTTGTCATTCATCTCCTTCTGCACTTCCAGCGGGAGCGTGTTGTCCATCTCTGGGCTCAGCATATTTGGGCCAACGCAGATGGCCAGATTGCTGGAGTCCATCCTGTTGGTCTCGGCGTTTTGGCTGATGTGGTGGAGCAGAGACAGTAAGTGCTTGAGCAAGACGAGGTTTGGTCTAGGCAGTTTGTCAGCCACCCTGCATGAACACAAACAAAATGCGATGTTAATTCATGATGCAGCAGCCACTACGTCTTTATTTGAGCAAGTGTCAATTAAACTCAGCTGACGCTTCCTCCAGAAAGAGGCATGTGTGTGCTTTTTTCCACTGC
>NW_010552258.1:0-1514 GCF_000687285.1 Phaethon lepturus | reverse complement strand
CACCGACGACCACCCGAGACCCCCGCATATGTGTATTGTAGTTTTGCAACGCCAGCATTATGTAAATGTAGTAGATAAGCAAGGAGGCGGTGATTTCTTGGAAAATGTGTGAATATTCATGTCTTGAAGGTATATAAAGGATGAACTTTTGTTTCAGCGCACGCATGTTAGGAGGAGATATCCCCCATGCGTCCAGCGCTGCAATAAAGATGTCTGCTTAATAACACTTTGATGTTATTGAGTTAAAATTTCTTAAGTCTGAATTTCTTTGAATCACCTTCCAGTACTTAAAGGGGGCTTTTAAGAATGATGGGGACAGACTTTTTAGCAGGGCCTGTTGCAATAGGACAAGGGGTAATGGTTTTAAACTAAAAGAGGGTAGATTTCAGCTAGATACAAGGAAGAAATTTTTCACAATGAGGGTGGTGAAACACTGGAACAGGTTGCCCAGAGAGGTGGTAGATGCCCCATCCCTGGAAACATTCAAGGTCAGGTTGGATGGGGGTCTGAGCAACCTGCTCTAGTTGAAGATGTCCCTGCTCATTGCAGGGAGGTTGGACTAGATGACCTTAAAAGGTCCCTTCCAACCCAAATTATTCTATGAGTCTATAATTCTATGATTCTATGTGTGTGCATGACATGTATACATGTTTACAAAATGTGCCTTACTACTCATTTTTCCTCACTGAAAAAATATTTTATATTGAGATAATGCAGTAGATAAAAATCTTTGTATCCAGGACAGTTACAGGATGATAACTGTTTGGTCACTTAATATATTAAGATGCAAAAAGGGTAGCAAATTGATTTTTTTTAAATGTAATAATTTATATACCCACAATGGTACAAGGTAAGCTTATAAGCCATGAAGAGCCCAGAAGACAGACTCCTAGCTAGTGCTGAGTAATAATGCGAGGGGGATTCGTGGTGTGTTTCATCTTCACCTTTGCCCAGTGCCTTACTACCCTGCCAAGAAAAGTCAACAGATCTGAAGTTAATGCTTGTATACTGGAATGTCAGCATTAAATAGGAAACTTGTATTGTCTGTTACTGTTATGGCTACCCTGGTGCAAAGGCCAGAAGGTTTCTTTGGAGCTGGTTATTTTTAAATTGGTTGTTTTCAATAGGACTGCACCAGTATTATTTCTCAATTGTACTTTTTATTCCTAAGAGATCCACATAGTGGGCATGAACATGTCTACTGTTATGCAGATGTTATTTGTTTGTAGCATATATTGTTTTCTTCTACAAATAATTTTTACTTTATCTTTTACGGATTGTACTATGGCTCCATAAAATATAAATGTATTACTTAAATTTGTCTAGTTTTGTATCTGATAATACACAATGACTTCCCAACTATTTAGACTTATCCTGTTTATTCTTATAAAACTTCCCATTCTCTGACATAAACACAGCAACATGATGGATATCACACCAGGAAACAGAACCAAAGAAAGATGTGACTTTTTGTTTCATTGCAGTGGGTTGACCTTGGCTAGATGCCAGGTGCC
>NW_010552257.1:0-3130 GCF_000687285.1 Phaethon lepturus | reverse complement strand
AGGTCGAGGGAGGTGATCCTGCCCCTCTACTAGGACAGAAGGACAAATATCTTAGTGTTCATCCCGGATGAATACCATTGTCAGTATTCATGACTACACCTGAGAGCACAAACCTATCTCATTCTTCTGCATCTCCATTTAATTGCAAGCATATAAAGAAATAGGATTTTTCCAGAAGATGCCTAGCAAAATATTCCTTGTAAAGACTTTATTAAAGAAACAAAACACATAGCAAAGAGATAAAGAAAATTTATTTTTGTTTGTTATTCATGTAGGCATGTTCTTGTTGATCTTAAAATAGCATTTATAGAGGAGACCATGTAAATGATGCATTGTATGTCTACTATAGTTTTCATAAGAAGGTGTGCATACAAGTTGCACCTCTTTTTTTTAGAACCAGCTCTTATCAGTAGTATGCATCAAGTTCTCTTTCTATATTTGTAGGATGAATATAAAAGTAAGTGCTTGCTCATATTCTGGCACAACATGACTTGCAGTACATATTTACTCTTTTGAAGGGTATCGCCAACTATTTTTCTATGCCTGTTAAAGCTCAGTTCTGTACATTAGTGAAATACACATTGAAAAAATTGCTCAGGGTTACTCTGCACCCTCTGCATGTCAAAGAACATGTATGTTATTTCCTTGGAATGTGAAAAGAAGGAAAATGGAATATTAGGAAGCAGCTAATGAACAGCTAAACTCACAGTATACTGGTCAAAACTTTGCACTGGAGGAAACCTGCACGAAGCATCTTGTAATAAAAAACAAACAAACAAACCCCCCAAAACACCAAAAAGGTAAATAAATAATTTTCTTTTTAGATTTTCTTGGTGTCTTTTGTTTTCCCCCAGAGTTTTTGTTAATTTTTACCCCTATAGGAGGCAGAAAGCTCTAGACAAAGTATACAAAGCGTTCTGTACAAAAGATTTCTTTTAACTGCATATATTCCCATTTCTCTGCTTGATGTTACTTTATCCTGACTACAAAGATTGAGTACAAAAAGTGCTTTAATGGGAAGCAAACAGAAATGAATTAATGAAAAAAATAGTATATCTCTAGATGGAATACCAAAGATCTACAAGAGAACAAGAGCACCATTATTGAGAAATTCCAATTCCTTACCCCAGACAAGCCAAGCAAGTCTATTTTTCTCCTATTAGTCTATTTTCTCCTATTATTCCTAAAAGACAGGAAGAGTAATAATGAATAATTGGAATGTATTGAAAAGTGTAGGGCCCGGGCATGACGTAAATGGTATGGAATAAGGGGTGGATACTGTCCTGGTTCCAGCCAGGATAGAGCTGGTTTTCTTCACAGAAGCTAGCGTGAGGATATGTTTTGAATTTGGGATGAGAAAATGTTGATAAGGTGATGATGTTTTGAGTTGTTGCTAAGTAGTCAAGGACAGTCCAGCTTCTCGTGTTGGCCTGCTAGCAAAAAGGCTGGGGGTGCACGGGAAGCTGGGAGGGGACACAGCCAGGACAGCTGACCCAGACTGGCCAAAGAGATATTCCCTACCATACAACATCATGCCCAGTACATAAACTGGAGTTAGCCGGGGGGGCGGAAATCACTGCTCAGGGACGGGCTATCGATCACCGTGTGGTGAGCAATTGCTGTATTGGGCATCACTTGTTCCTGTACATTCCTTTGTCGGTATTATTATTGTTGTTATCGTTGTTTCCTTCTCTCTTGATGTCCTATTAAACTGTTTTTATCTCAACCCACGAGTTTTTTCCCAATGCCCTCCCCCGTCCCACTGGGGGAGGGGGGAGTGAGCGAGCGGCTGTGTGGTGCTTAGTTGCCGGCTGGGGCTAAACCACGACAGACACCAATCATAATCACACTCCCTCAAGTTCTGCTGGTTTGAGATGACAAAATTCATCATGATTAGCCCAACCGCACAGGACACACTTCAACAAATTTAGGTCACTCCCATACATCAGTCTACATCTGAGTTGACTCTGTAGCATCCCTTCATAATCAGTAATGAGAAACAGACTCTTTTAGAGTACAATTCCTCTCACTCTGAAGGAGGTATCTAAAGTAGATCAACTGAATAACATGCCAGAAGTGCCGAGTTATTGTTGGTGACTGCAAAGGAAGTCTAGTCATTGTGGTATGATACAAATATCTTACTGGAGATATCTAGGGTCAGGTGAGATGGGTCTCACTCTTTTTCCCACCGTAGGGAGATGGCTTCCCGTCTATCCTTTTTGTACTATTCTATTGCTTCTGGAGCTGTAATAATTTGCAAATAAAGCTTAACTATAATAGAGTCTATCCCCTTTCATGGGTAGCAGGCCCTCAGGAGAAGATAGACATAACCTCTGTTCAGGAGTGTCTTTGCTCCTTAAGGGAATGGGAGTCCAGGACTATTTAAAATCTAGCTGGGTTCAGTTAAAGCAAAATGCTTTATTAAAAGCATATACATCAGTCTAAACAACCACAGGTTTTTAGAATGCTCATGTCTCTGATACCTAGACATCTACTCTTTCTGAGCTCTATTTTGTATAGCATACATTTTTTATTGTGCATTAATTGATGTTATATCTCTGTATGTAGGACAATTTGGTTATAAAATAATGATGTAAATACAATCATAAAAAGAGTCAAAGACAAACTAAAAGGAGAACGTTAAAGGAATTAGATACCTTGTGGGACAATGAGAGAGTAGTGTTTCATGATTTTTTAAAAAGGCTAGCTACAGAACTATTTCAGCCATAGGAAGCAATTTTCTTTGTTAAATTAGATCATAGAATCATAGAATCATTTAGGTTGGAAAAGACCTTTAAGATCATCGAATCCAATTGTTAGCTTAACACTGCCAAGTCCACCACTAAACCATGTCCCAAAGTGCCACATCTACATGTCTTTTAAATACCACCAGGGATGGTGACTCAACCACTTCCCTGGGCAACATGTTCCAATGCTTGACAACCCTTTTGGTGAAGAAATTTTTCCTAATATCCAATCTAAACCTCCCCTGGCACAACTTGAGTCTGTTTCCTCTCGTCCTGTCACTTGTTACCTGGGAGAAGAGACCAACATCCACCTCACCACAACCTCCTTTCAGAAAGTGATAAGGTCTCCCCGAGCCTCCTTATCTCCAGGCTAAACAACCCCA
>NW_010552256.1:0-4789 GCF_000687285.1 Phaethon lepturus | reverse complement strand
TCAGCTGGCTGTCAACCAGCATGCCCAGGTCCCTTTCCGCCGGGCAATCTCCAGCCACTCCTCCCCAAGCCTGTAGCGTTGCATGGGGTTGTTGTGGCCGAAGTGCAGGACCCTGCACTTGGCCTTATTAAACCTCATACAGTTGACCTCTGCCCATCAATCCAACCTCTCCTGATCTCTCTGCAGAGCCCTCCCACCCTCCATCAGATCAATGTTCTTCCATAAACTGTGAGCGACAGAGAGACATCAAAGCAGAGACAGAAATAAGTGGTAGCAGAAAATACCATACTATACAATGGAACAAGAACTACCAGCATTGTGGTTATTCCTAGTGAAATGGTGCAGTGCAGGCCCAGGTACTAGATCTTTAATGTGAGTTTGAGTATGTGACCTTCCAGAGCCCTTGCTTTGAGTCTCCTCCAAGGGCAGCAGCACATTTCAGGATGAGTGTGCCTCATCCTGAGAGATTCTCCCATCTTTCATGACCAATTTTCTTTTTTATACTTTAACAATACTCGTGTGTTCCTGTGTTCTGTGAAGCAGTTTTTACTTCTGCTTTACTCTTCTTGTTCAGTAGAAAATGTACAGGTCTAGGATCTCTCTTTTTAAGCTGAATGTTGGAATTCCTCTCTGCATGAAGTCCTGCTGAGATCCTATCTGTGCTTTCTCAGCTGGGTTTCTTATTCTCCTGCTTATGACATGTATAATTTTTGCAGTTTATCATGGGAAGTAGTCACAACCTGCCTTACTCAACAAATTTTGCTTTCTACCATATTTAAAAGGCTTCTGAAAACTGCAAAGTATAGAATCGTTAGCTATATAGAGAAAAGTTTGGTCCATTAGTAGCTACATCTTGCTGTACTGTCATTGAAAGAATCTACGGAGCATCCTTACAAAAACATTACATTAAGCTGTGGTTTGATATGTTTTCCTGAGACAAGAAAGCACATGAAAGATTGAGGTGCTGAATCTCATGTTAACTTTGCAGTTGGCCTTTTCCTTTGGCTCAACAATGCTGCAGACTATAAAGGTCTGTATAGTTTACTTACTTGGTATCAGCTTGTACACACATTACATACAAAAATGTAGGGCCCAGTCTAGTAACCACTTATGCCAATTAAAATTTAATATTGATTTTAATAACAGTGGGCTGTGCACTTAGATAGGAGCTTTCACAGGAAAAGGAAATATTACAAATCTGACTATGGATCTGCTCTGTACTGACAGTGTCTCATGTCTCCAGACAACAGGAATGAATCAGAAATAAATGTAAGTTAGCAGACTTTTTTCAAACTTCTTTGATTGGACACATAGACTTAGGTGTACATTGCAACAAACAAGTTTCAAAACAGGTAAATGGAAAAAAAGGTGGAAATAATTAAAAATGTGATGTATTTTCTTAGCTATGTTGTCACCAAAGTCTCTAAGATTAGATGAAGCAAACGTCTGCTAGGAATGATGCACATGTCCTACCTTGATACACAGAGTGGGCTAGATGATCTTGCAAGACCTCTCCCTTACTCGTGATTCTTGCAGAGGTTATTCAGATTTTCAAGACAAGTAGTGGCTTAGTAGACAAATAGTTACTAAAGAGGCTGCATGTGTGGGAAGAAAATTACTGACATTGTTCAGATGAAATCTGAATTGTTGAAAAACTTTACCCTGTGGCAATATCCTGGGCTGTGTTTGAGTAAACTGATGTTTAAAACATTTTTCTTTTGATCCTTTGTTTGTATTAGTTTTAGGTTTGTTTTGTTTTGTTTTCTGTCAATAAAGGTAAACCCTAGAGAAGAGGTGAGTGTCGATTCCAAATGCATATTCTTTGTTTTAGAACAGGTTGGAAAGACAGGAGCAGATGGGTAACATTTGGGATATTTTGTCAATTCATCTGTTAATAAGTGAGACACTCACACTGGCTGCATTAAGCGAAATCCTTCTGTCTCCAGCACTGCCAGCAGCCCTGAAGATATCCTCTGAGAATGTTTTTGATGTTGGACAGCTGAGGTAAAAATAATAATATTTGCAGCAGATAATAACTGTATCACAGGTCCTTGAATCAAGACCTCTGTTGTGATCACACCTGGAGTTATTTCATTACAGAGACACCTTTTTACCAGTAGTAAAGCTTACTGAGCTTGCCCAGGCAGAACTAATGCATCATACAGTTTTACAAAACCTTTTTCTACTATTTCTGAGAAAAAACCCAAACATATTACCAAGTGGTTGCTGTTGCTGGTGCTGCTGATCTAGCTGATGTCAACACACCTGTGTTCCCTGATGTTCTTAAGATATGTGTTGTTGCATGGTATGTACCTATGATATCTTGGATTTCTCATTCAATGAAGGGTCATAGAATGAGGCAGAAACTTAAAAGATACTGTATGCAATGGAAATAAAATAGAGATTTAACTGCAGTTTGTAATTCAGTTTAGTGATTTGGAAAGAAATGTTAGGATATGAAAACAAGTATTATCACAATTCTTTTGAAAACTAAGTTTCCCATTCTTTAGAAACACTGTAATACACAAGAACATATTCTAGTCACACATTCTAGCACACTGTAAGTTAACACCAGAGTATGTAAACAAAATGTAATCTCTTACATCATCAGATGATGTACATAGAACAAACCTGCTGATTTCTCTGCTTGCATGTATCATTTTTCAGTGTTTCAGCATTGTTACTATGATCAAATGATACTGTCAAATAAGAGGCAATTTTTCTTTATAAACACATAGATATTGCAATGATGTGCAGGCATACTATTTGGCATACTATTCAACGTGCATGCATGGAATTAGGAAAGTCAAACACCAGATGTTGAAACTAGTGAGGGCGATGAAGGACAATGAGATGAAAGGCTGAGGAAAATGTGGGGCAAATGCTCAATGGAGAATTGAACTTAGAGTCAAAGGGCAGTGAAAAAGCTGAGGTACTTGGTGCTTGTTTTGCATTGTTTTTGCTGATAAGGTCTTCCACATCATTCCCCAATTTCCTGAGATTAGTGATATAATTTGTGAGAATGTAGCAGTACTTATGGCAGAAGAAGACAGAGCAGGGAACACTTAACCTACTTGGACGTGGGACAGAGGGTGCTGGCACTCCTGACTGATGTCACTGAAAGGCTGCTTTCTGCCATCTTTGAAAGATTATGTCAATTGGCACAGTTCCTGGTAGTTGCAAAATGTGAGTATATCACACTCATCTTTATGCAGGGCTACCAGGAGAACTGGGGAACTAGAGGCTGATCAGTATTCCTTCATCCATGAGATGAATGAGCAAGTCTTTCTTAAAGCCATTTCCAGACACTTCAATAGCAAAGACATGACTGGGGAACAGCCAGTGTGTGTTTGCCAAGGGCAAATTATGCCTAACAAACCTGACAGCCTTCTGTGATGAGATGACCAGCTCAATTGATGAGGAGAGAACAGTGGATGTTCTTTATTAAAGACCTGGGTGTTAGGATCCAAGCAAGTCTGTGGACACCATCAAACTGAGGGGAAAAGGTCAATATACTGGAGAGCAGTGCTGCTATTCAGAGGCTTCAGCATGCTGGAAGACCTTGTGGGGTTCAGCAAAAGTAAACGATTTTGTGTTTTATGGTCATTGTCTGTAGGAACACTAGAATTTGCTCCAGAGCGTTCATTTTCCTTCTAAGCATAAAACCTAGATGTAGTCTTTTTTAAGAAAGATGGTAATGTGATCAGCTGTTGTTACTGCATGGTTTGCTGGAAAACATTTTACTCAACGTCATCTATCCACAGATCCATCCTGCAATGTTGGTATTCTAAGACAACACAGACAGTTGATTCATATTTTGGCAATCCTATTTTACACACTGTCATTCATCTTAGACAACTTCTTGGGCTGCAGAAGCTCTAGTGTCTGGTTTTTAATACTTTGAAAATCTTGTGTATTCTCATGTGGCTGGTAGATGGAACATAACCACAATGCCAGTTCTAACTATTCCTCCTAAAACAAAACTAAAATCACAAGTATAACTAGCAATACCTAATGATCTTATGTGAACTCATAAAACCTCTGCCTCCTTTCTCTTAGTAGTTTAGCCTTCTGCCAATATTCTCCTTCAAGCAAATGAAAGTCTAAGACAGAAATAAACAAATGAAAGAAAATGGAAACAAAACCCCTCCATTGCAAGTTGTCTGTCCCTGTCTCTTTTTATGATGGGCTGTAGCATACCCTTTCCAGTGCCTTGGAAAACCTCTTCTTTCATTTCTGGGTCAGAGAAAAAAACATTTCTTGGCTTCTACACTCCTTAAATGCAAGGTCAGCATCATAAGCTTCATATAGCTTCCTTTCTCTACTGTCCCTTAAGATGATGTCTTGAAAGAACTCCCACAATCTTGCAGACTCCCAGTTTCTTGCATTTCCTCCCAGACCACACTTGCATGATTTCTCCTGAAGCTAGTTCTGCAGTTGCTATGTGTCTTGGGAATGAAATCTTTCAAACAGATTCACTGAATGATTACAGATCAGAAATACAGAGTTTAGTATATGAAATAACTGTGAAAAAATGGTTGCTGATATATTTACCACATACAGCAGAGTTCATACACAAGCATGAACTCCCTGATAAGTTTTGGAGGTGAACAGTAATAATTAATATTTATTATTCTATATTACTTATTTCCGTGGCACGTACCTCTATCCAAATATTTCTGAATATTCAATTGGTTTAAGAATGTTAGGTCTTGTTTTAGGAAGGCATTTGACTAGATTTAGCATTGGGTTAATAAAAACATATACTTTTAACATGTAAATATATAAT
>NW_010552255.1:42289-47186 GCF_000687285.1 Phaethon lepturus | reverse complement strand
AGATTGTGGAGTCTGGTTTCCGCACGTCACTATCATTTCCTAGATGCACTACGTCAGGTTTCTCAGACTCCCATAGTAGTTTCCTTTTGCTTTTCAGCGTGGATTCGAGATTTCCCAGCCTGAATTCATAATACTGCTTAATCAAGGGCTGAATCAATCTGGACAAATTGATTAATTATCAAGCTGTCCTACGCTTAAACTTTTCAGGTAGGTACTATATAACCTTTGCCAGATTTGAATATAGTCAACTGAGTGCCTGAAAACTTTTGATTAATCAGCAAGGTAAGTTTCTCAGTGTATCTTCACATGATGTCTAGTGAAGTACATTCAAACCATATTCAAATGTAAATAAGATTAATTCAGAGATGCACGTAGATTTGGTACATCAATTTGTAGTGAAAACTGGCCATGTGTATTTATAACTTCGGTACAGGCTTTTTTAAGGAAAGCACAACATCTTGACTTTTCTTTCAATTTTTTGCATATAATAAATGATTTCTTCTTTCCTTTTGTTTCAACTTTGTATTTTAAACTTCTTGAAAAAGAAAGCGTTGTACTTACTTCTCTTGCAGGAAAGAATTTCTACAAAGAAAAACTTCCACTGATGCTACCAATGGAACAATCCTGACCCTCATAAAAATTTTTGTAGAAGATGTATATCTGTCACAGTGGTCTCAAAGAGGAATATGGTTGGGATGAAACAATTAATTATGGGGTTTATTACTGAAATGAATATTCATGTGAGATAGTTTTACGAAATTTACTGGATACAGTTGTTTACTCTTTTGGGTCTTTCTGTTAAATATTTAATCTATGCCAAATAATTGAATACAGCAAACCAAAATTCAGAATTCAAATATCCGTTGTAAAGAAACAGTTCTGCAAGTTTGAAAAGTACTTCCTTGAATACTACACTAAATACTTATACCATCCTACTGGTGTAATTTTCATCAATTTTTTCTATGAAGAAATGGTGATAAGAAAACAGTAAGTTTTGGGGGAGGCAGGAGGGAGGGCTAGTGGTAATCTCACATAGTTAAAGCATTGGTTTTCATCTTTAGAAGAAATAAGTAACAGCTAATGCTAATTTAGCATTTAATGGCCCTATGAATATCAAGAACTTCGAGACCTACTTATGCATATTAACACTGCTAATGACTGAATAGTGATGCATTCATCATGAAAAAAATCAACCCTGAGAAAGTACCTTCTCCACTCCAGTGCTTTAAAATTGTTTTTAAATAAAGAGTTTCCCAGTGAGGACTGTTATTCTGCTCTATAGTAATTGGAAGGAAAAAAAAAACTGTTTATTTTGCCTGAAGGGGCAGAGCAAGGGAGTCTTGCATATTTTGACAACACCTTTCTATGCTTTCAGATATATGTCTTTCATTTGAAATTAATTTAAACTGAGTTTTGGGAGGATTCCAAGTTTTTTTGTTGTCAACTACAGTAATCTTGTATGACTTGTCGCTGTCTAGATATCAGTCCTTATTCTCAAAGCTTTCTGTAGGAAAGTATTTAGGCAAGAAACCGTGTGGACATCTATCAGCATAAAATTGTATTATTACTGCTCTTACTATTATTAATCATAGTAATGATATTTTAAAATAGGTAGATATTATCATTTCAGTCATTTTAATGTAATCTTTTTCTGAGTAGTGGAAATTAACACAATTGGACTTTGCCCAAGAATAAAGAAATGCCACTTCCTGGACTTAGTGATTTTTTAAAAAAAACCCTCATTTTTAAACCCCAGAAGAGGGCAGTTCTGTAAGTCGACTCAGGCTATACAGTTTATCACGTAGGGCTTACAGTAAGGATCTGCAATTTAGAAAGGGCGGATGGGTAACGCTGCTGCCTTCCCAGAGGTTACCACTGAAGATGGTGTCAGTGCAGCAGTAATTATCCTCGGGATCTTGTGTGGCCTTTCTGACGTGTAGCAATTAGTGACACTTCAGCCTGAAAAGAGGTGAAGCTCCTTCCTGGCAAATTAACTTGTTGCCAGACAATAGGAAACTGTTTGTATTTCCTGGGCAGTTATAGACTTCCTTAGGCAATTGAGATCCTTATCAAACGTCTCAAGTCTTCACCTTGGTGAAGCTTGGGAAAGGAAAAATACGACTTGTAGCTTCTAAAGGTGCTCTTTGCTCTGAGGTGAAATGCCTCTGATATGAAACTCGGGACATCAGGCGTGTGTTCAAAGTCCATATTCAGGAAGCAATCAGGGCAGCCATTTGTGGAGATATCTCAGAAGGCATCTACTCATTTTTTGGCTGTGATTAAAAATCAGATACAATGCCGAGCTTCTTAATAAATGGGATGAAAAGCGGAATAGATTATATTATTATAATAATGTTATAAAATGTATGCCTGCCCTAGGATGGCTACGTTCACTTCAGTCCTCTCCATGTCAGAACTACCCAAGAGATGTAAGACTTTCAGCGATACGATTCAGGGCTCTGCTTGACACGCAGAGATGGAATAATACCGGCCGACGGGCGAAGTTACCGTCTCCGTCCGTCTTGGTGCCGACTGTGCGCGGGCGGCTCAGGCGCTCGTCAATCGGCCGTTTTACAACGGAGCAGCCGTTTAAAGCGAACCATCAGCTGCGCCAACCTGTAACTTCTCCGCTTGTCAGCCGGGTTTTTCGAACTGATTAGGAGCATATGAAACGCCCGTGCGAAGCAAGATTGAAAAGATCAAGACTCCCTGCTTGATGAGGAGTGGCACAAGTGACAAATGAAAGAACGTGGCACAAAGAGCGGTGAAGAGAGAGACGTGTGCGTGAGCGGTACCTCTTCCGAGCGAAGGGAAACGGGGGATGGCGTGATGGCCGGGAAGGGTGGCTGCTGCAAAGAGAGGGAAGGAAACGCCTTGGCCCGAAAAGCGGGCACAGAAGACGACACAGGAAGCTGTAGAACATGTTGATCATCTGTATTTTGGGGGCCGAGGGAGATTCCGAATAAAAAATTGGAAATAGAAAACAACAAAAATAACCTTGCTCATTAAGTTGATAAGTTAATAAGCTATTTGATTAAGCTTATTAATTTAATGCTTTTAAAACTACTGCAATGTGATAGAGTCTTGGAAGAGGTGTGTCTTTGCTTTCAGAGTGTAAGCAAATTATTATTCCCTGTGAGAAAGGAAGATGCTCCCCCATCCCTGAGGAGTTACGTTATGTTGTAATTTGTGGTAAAAGGCATTGTCTGAGTGAAGGAAGAGAACACAAAGCATCCACAGTCCTGTTCAGTCTGACAAATCGCAATGAGTAAAGGTCAGTATATAAACAAGTGATTTTCCACTGTTGTTTGTCTTTCTCAGTTAAGAACCTTAAACGTTTCTGTTTGTTATCTCAAAAAAACCCACAAAAACATGGAGCATATATAATGCAAATGGTTTAATTTGGTTTCTGTAGTAACAGAATGAAGAAAAAATACATGAACAGCAGCAAAGCAGCTGTTTGTAGGGTATCAAGGAAGTAGGTAGAAAACGGCTGGAGAAGTAGCTAGGTGTCCAGAGAAAACATAAAGGAAAAGGAAGACTCGGGAATCTAACTCCATCTTGCACAGCTTCAAAGGCCACTCCAAAGCGGCTCAGGAAGGCTTGTGCTTACTCTTAGACTGGAATTCAAGTTATCTCATTACTGAACCGTGTAGAGGCCAGGGTGACCCTGATTCACTGAAGAGGTTACTTGCATCAGGATTTCGGTCTGGATGGACAGTAAATTCACCGTCCCTCTGAGCCTTTGTGCTGCTGGGCAAGATACGGATGGAGTCTTGCCAATGAGGGATGGCACGAAAGGCAGAAAATCTGCCTCCAAAAGAGAGCTAATAGGGAGTTGCTCCCCTGCCCGGAGCACGGAAGGAACCAGAATTTAACTCGCCGTAACTGCTTCGGTGGTGCCCCTGCAGAGAACATGGTTTGTTTCCCCAGAAGTTTGTACATTACAGCTGCTACCAGTTTGTTGTGTTAAACAGTCTGTGTTAATGGTGCATTGTCCACCAATCTGTTACCAGTTTGTTGCACCTAATTTACAGACTATGTTGCTCAAATTCTACATCAGTTTGTTGCGTTACTGCCTGTGCAGTTTACGTGGCCCAAAGGAATACACCTTGTATGCAAAGCCAAGAATTTATTGTTGGCTTAATTAAAGTTTTAAGGGTCTAATCGAAGAATTATTATTAGTTCTGTTGCAATGAAGCTAACACTGAAAGTTTACGGTGTGTGTGGTTAAAGCGGATACATTTCTCCTTTACCCCTTTCTCTGATGTTACGTTCCTCTTTTTAGTGCCCCTTTGACTGCTGAGGTTGATGATTTTACCCAGGGGCAGGAGAGTTGCAGCCAGTTGTCAGCATCCAATGTCTTTTCCCAAGAGGTGTATCTTGCTGCTGGTGGATGTTTCCTCCTCTGAATTTTTGGGTCCACTTCAGTTGATTTTTATGCATTTGCTAAGGCAGACCTTTTACTTTGTCGTGGTTTGCAGTTCCATGGTATGTATGAGTTGACTACATACTGTGATTTACAGGTTTTGGAGACTTGTTCTTTGGTCTCTTTGTTACCCCTAAAGCTGGTTTCACCTAGCTCCCCAGTTTCTGTTTCTTTGGTGACCAATACCAGAACGCTGATGAGTTTTTGTAGTCCTGTGGCCTCCAGTATAACCCTGTTTCTGTATTTTCAAGTTACCTGCTATTATCCCATGCTTGTATTCTTGTGTGGTGCATTTTATTCTGTTACTGCTTTCTACTAGCTGCTGAAGTCTGTATGTAAGACAGTTGTACGGAGCAAAGTAAAAGCAAAGCCGAGTAGCGTAACGGCTGGACGGCTGTTGGTACAGCCGGGCACCAGCAAGGCCATATTGACCGAGCCACAGCATGTAAGGCATCTCCGGCTGCATTG
>NW_010552255.1:0-42258 GCF_000687285.1 Phaethon lepturus | reverse complement strand
TCTTCCTGCTGTTGCTTGGTAATGTTCCATCGAAGGACGGGACTGGGAGAGCACCGGGTCACTACTGGGTCTTTCCTGTAGCTAGAGTTGCTCCCCAGCATGGTCAGATCCAGGGTAGAGATGGCATTTGGTTGAGAATTGTTCTGTGAGAGAGCTGGGAAGAGGCTGCCAAACAGCTCCAGGAAAAGGTCGTCCTTAATATGGTATCAGCTGGTATTCTTTTTCTGGAAAAAAGTATCTATCACATATTAAACCACAAGTTGAGGTAATGTCAAATAATCATAGATTTTTTTTCTCTTTTTTGTTTCTTTAAATTGACTGCAAAGTCATGTAGAAAAGCAATTTACGGTTACGTTACTTACCCTTATACAATTTTTTTTCCTTAAAAAAAAAAGTAACTGAATCTATCACAGTTTCTCATGTGTCTGTCTTATGCTTTGTACGGTACCACAGTAGGAAGAGGGGTTCTTTCACAACATTAGCAGCAGTTTCTCGCAGTTGCAAGTGGAATTTAAAAGTTTCAGATTTATTTTCTGCATCATTTTAATAATGATGGTGGTGAGAATACTGATTGTTTTAAACTCTGTTTCACATTTCAAATATTCAGTACTTCAGGGTTTTCATCATAGCATTTTATTGTGTATTTACTGTGAGGTACATGGTCACTGTGGGAAATAGAAATGTGAAATGTAATGCTAATTTGTGAATTATAACTAATTATTATGAAAACAGAGATGCCCTGGATATCTGGGAAAATGGGGAAGAGGAAATAAAGGAAAGGGGGGAAAAAAGTAAGTCCTTTGAATTTTTTACCCGTTCTTTGTCATTTGTGTATAAACTATTAGTTTTTCTTTTGGGCTTCACGTTTGTGCGTTGCCTTTGAGTGCCAAGGAAACTTTTTCTTTTGGCCTGCTCTCCCTACTTAAACATTTTCAGATTGTGAAAAGATGTCTTTATAAGAATACTTTGCTTTATGGCAATAAGATCATTACATTTTGATGTTACTGCAGTAAAATTAGAGGATGTGATGAAGTGTAGAAAATGCTACCAAAGCAGCATAAAAAGGTCATAAAAAACTGTCTTGATAGACAACTTACTGGAAACTTGGGGAGTGGGAGGAATGGAAAATACGTGTTCCTTTTTGCTTATATGATTTAATTCCTCAAAACTTTGTTACGTTTCTAACAGCAGCAAGTCCCGTGTCTTTTACAATATTAATTTTCCTAAGAGTCGCCCTCAAAGCAAACTGAAATCTGAAAAGTCCTTGAGTTCAGTTCAATCCAGGTGAACAATGAAAAGCTGAAATTTTATGTCACTTGTCACATTTCGTTCACTGCATGGACCCCATGATCAATGGGGATCAAAATTCACAAATTTTATCCATCCTTCCTAAACTACATTTATGATACTTGCAATTAAAAATTAAAAGGGGAGCTAGTTTTAAAGATGCTGTGTATCTGACAGCTGGGAATCAGATCCCCTATAAAAATTCTAATTTCAAAATAAACTCCACATAAGTAAACTAATTTTTTCATTTATTTTCATTGAATTTTGTCATACTTGTTTGAACATTATACCCATTCAGGTATCTGTAGTTTAGGTAATGAGTTCTAATCCCGCTGGTGGTGGTGAGATCTGTTGCATCCTTTGGAATTTTGCGAGGATAAACTCTTGCTCAACTTCATGTATTTGCATCTAGTCCAGGTAGAGAAAAAGAAATACAGAGAAAACAAGAGGAAAAGAGAAAAAGTGTAACTCCCTGCTTGACTTTTTTTGTGTTTTTGGTTTGGAAACTGTAGCATCATGTGCTTCAAAACAGTTCTTTCTTTGAACCCCAGAAAGCATAATATCGTACATAGATGCTATGACAGGGAGAGGTATTACTTTGCTCCGACAGTGTAAGAAAATTTCCAGCCAGAAAAGCACAAAATGAACTTTAAGTGATCTCCCTTGGAAAAAAAGTCAGGACTCGAAAAACTAGAACAACCTTCCAACAACATTCTGTTTGTCAAATCCACCAATGTCATGAATGCTGTGTATCTGCGTAATGAAATGATGTCTGATAAAATTCAGGTTTACTCTGTTGACATCAGAGTTGTGTGTAAGAATTATGATGTCTTGTTTATATCTGGGAGGCTAAAAACCTGCAGACTCACAAGACAACAAATTGAGATTAGCTACTATGTCCCTCAGATATTGTTACATGATTTTCTTCCTTTTTTGTTTTTTGGTTTTTTTGGTCGATGTCATTATCAGTCCTTGGAGGTTTAACTTATTTGTTCCACAGCAAATTTTTTTAGAAAATTATATGACTAGACACAGGAAAGGAACCATACTAATCAAATACGCTACGCACTGGAGTCTGCTTCAGTGTATTCCTTTTGTCTGATATTGAGAGACCAGTTTCACGAAGCATTTTAACCAGACTTTGATAAAAAATGGATTTCTGTCCTCAGTGTCACACAGCAGAATGTGAAGCAAAACGTATTGAGTTTGGAGTTGAAACTTTGGGTTCTGTCTCCATGTCTGTTGATTCCTCCTACATTTCTTCCTTATTTGCTCTTGTCTCATACAATTCAGTAAGATAATTCTGGGAACATTTCTGTTTAACTTCAAACCGAGAGCAGGCACCGTATGGCCTGCTCAGCTGACACTTCTCTCTAAATAATTAAAGTGACTGTCCATTAAAGATTTGCAGCCTCATGACACATTTCCCAGTCATGACAGTCAATCATTTAGGAGGTCAGATCAACCTTTCCTGCATTTACTTTTCTGTAAATTAACATCTGGCCATAAAAAAGGTATTGCTGTTGGAACTAAGCTGAAATTTTTTACTATGCTGGTGATGATTGAAAGTACTGCACGCCGATATAAAAAGAATTTTCCAGGAAAATAGTTTTTCACATCTCTTTATCCCAAATCAGTACATTTTAAAATTCACTGGCACCGATGTAGCAATGATGAAAAGATAGGGCAGCGGTATCTGACTTTTTTACGTCGTCATGAGCTTTCTTCCAGTTGTAACGAAACAAATGTTGTTTGAGACTTGAAAACTGAAATCTATTTTTACTATTGCCAAAATTAGGTTTAATTTAGTCTGAGAGAATTCTTAACTTAGAGCTTTTTACATGAAGTTGTTTTGGGGTATGTAGTAAAAAATTTAATTATCAATACGCTTTTGGATGTTATCATCTTCCTTTTCATTGTCCGAGATTTTGGCCAAAATGGAAATTAGAAATGCTCCTTCTCCTAGAGGAGAGAAAGTGGAGAAAACGCTCTACTACTTCTGTAATCTCGGCGATGGGATTCTTCAACTTTTTAAACCTCTGTTGCTGTTGCTGTAATTTTATGGTTTAACACTGATATGCATTGAAATATCCTATTCATGCCTGCCCTTTCCCTCTCTCTGTCTCACGCTCGTCTGATTTCCTGAGGAGTCCATCCCCCTCTCTCTCTCTCTGGGAAAACGGACACCACCGTACTCTTTTTAATAGTTGCAATCGCTTAGGGGCCAGAACCAGGCTATGGATATGCCTCCAAGCGCAGCCTCCCTCCACTGAGCAGGTTCCTCTTCCTAATGGCATCTCCGCGGAATGTAAACTAGTAGCAATCTCCAACAGATGTTGCACTAATAGGTGTTTAAAGAAGTGCGAAGAAAGCAAATTAACCTTGTATAGAGATTAACATCCCTTCTGCAGCATGCCACTTGATGCCTCTCAGTTTGTAGTGTTTTCACCCAATTGTTCTTAAAAGAGAACAGGTGAAATGTGGTGTCAGGGTAGTTGCTGCTGAGGTGTTCTAGTTGCGTTACTGAAAAGGTGAATGAGTGTGTAAATGGATTTGGGACCCTCTTGCAGGCAAATGAAACCTAAACCATCAAAGAACATTCTTTTGTGTGTGTGTGTTGCATGGCATCATCTTGTAACCCCTAAATCTTTAAAGTGTTCATTAAAGGTCTCTTTCTGAAATACTTTCAGGCGCGTATATTAATAAAGAAGCTTTCTTTGTAGTTGGTTCTTTCTTCAAACTCTCCTAGTGAACCAGCCCAAATCAAAAGGCATTCAGTGCACTGTTAACCGTTTAGATAAAAACCCTTTTCATAAACTACCTATCTACCTACTTCTGAATTGCTTCAAGCTGCAGCCTTCACATTCCTTCTTGCAGCCTAACCGATTTTTGTCAATGCCTTTACTAAGGATTTCCCTCCAGTAGGTCAGGCATTCCATTATGAATCAATCATTGCTGCCCTTTCGACTCATTAGCCTCAATTTCCTTCATCACAACTAAAAAGCTTGTAGGAGTTGATCAAAAAGCAACACAGCAAGGAGATAATGGAGGAAAAGAA
Organism: Phaethon lepturus; assembly: GCF_000687285.1. NCBI lineage: Eukaryota > Metazoa > Chordata > Aves > Phaethontiformes > Phaethontidae > Phaethon > Phaethon lepturus. The sequence goes on along the minus strand of NW_010552255.1, from coordinate 37,913 downwards.
ACATTCTGCATGGGTAAGTATAAGCTTTAACCGAACTATTTTGGAGAATTTGTTCAACCCCACAACAAACACTTTCATTAGACCACATCAGTTTCATTATCTGTCTTTTTCTGGAGGTGTCTTAGACATGCCAGAGGGAAATTAAGAGTTAAAATGAGCAAAAAATGTCAAATATGTAGGTGTGTGTAGACAACACCATGGTCTGGACAGGAAAGGATTCATTGAGAAGGCTTGGCAGAAGAAACATGGTTTGATTTTAAACACATTTCCTCCTGTTTCCATGTATTTCCTTCTGCTTCTAAACTAGGATGAATGTAGTATGCATAAGGCTGTTACATGATTTGCCTTTTGTTTCTGTTTCTCCTTTGATAAAACAGAGATGCTGAACATTATGCTTTGCAAAATCTTTTGCAGTCTACTACTAATGTGTATACAAATACATATGTATGGTGGTATGTACATGTGTTATGATTATAAGTGAGCATGTCTGTAGATTGAAGTTTTACACAGAATATGTTTTCAATTTACTTTCTTAAGTTATTTAACTAGGATAATGATATGACTGAAAGTGTCTAATGGATTTATGGGGTCCAGTGTGAGCCCAAACTTACAATTCACAAACACTTCTGTGACTACACTCGTTGAGTAACCCCAAAATAATGTGACATTTTAGTAACACCGCAATTTCAATTCATGAATTTCCACTACAGAAATTTATTTCAAGTTGGACAATGTATACATTGCGTTTCTTAATTGCTTCCATCATGAAGTGAATCCTGCCACTTTTTTTTTAATAACGCTATCCCTGTAAATTGAGTTGCTCGTTGCAACCCAGGGTATTAATTTAAAAGAAGATATAAAATAAGCTTTTTTTCTCAGCATGTTTTTTAAAAACTGCTCTGAATTGGGACATAGAGTGTTCTTATTTCATCCCTCGAAAAAACCTATTTAAGCAGGTACAAACTGTAATGCAAAATCCGGCATTTTTCACATCATTTTGAACACATGTCAATGCTTTCCTGGTGTGCAAGACACTAAAGGCTCCCATATGTTACGTGTCAGTGCAAACCTCTGATAAGATGGTTTCTGCTGTATTCCGATATCACTGGATGGTATTTCAAATGCATCTGTGTTGTAAATCCTGGCATTGTAAATAGCCATAGCACACTAATTCTGTTCTAATTTTCCAGTCTAGAAGAAAAAAACAACCTTCTCAACTTCCTAGATTGTTTATCTAGGGCTTTGATCCCCACTAAACTACTTTTCAGAATACTGGATACACTTTTGGTGTCATTGATCTCTTCTTACTACCATTTACTTGCCTTCAGGGCTACCTGAGGCATTCAGCTTAAATTTGATCTGGAATTTATAAACATTATGGCTCACTATCTGAAATCCCTCTCACATTTTGTTGTGCTCTGTGCTATTGAACGGTAATGGTGACAGTAGTGCTCCCCTGTAGCCAATTTTGCATTGTCTGTTCTAGGTTAAGTTTCTCATCAACCTTTAGAACAGCAATGTCTGAGCACCTTCTGGCTCGACATTAAGTGGTGTGACTAGGCTATGTCGCGTATTACTCATGTCCTCTCCGGTATCCAGGGTAGTTGCATGTTTTGGTAGAGTTTGACAACTTTCTGCTTGAATTCTTGGGGTAGGAACAGACAGAAATGTCTTGTGTTTTCCAGTGCTCGCTAATGTAGCCAGCCTCTCCCGGACAGGCAACGTAGGGCTGTTGTCTTCATTATTAATGGCAATGGGACAGCTGAGGAGAAACTCAGCTTCTAATCTACAGCTATCCGTGTACGTCCACCAGTGATTTAGGAATCATACAATCACAGACTTACAGAATGGTTTGGGTTGGAAGGGACCTTTAAAGATCATCCAACCCAGGATATGATTGGCTTTCTGGGCTGCAAGCACACATTGCCGGCTCATGTCCAATTTGCCATCCCACCAGTACCCCCAAGTCTTTCTCAGCAGGGCTGCTCTCAATCCCTTCATACCCCAGCCTGCCTTGATAGTGGGGGTTGCCCTGACTCAGGTGCAAGACCCTGCACTTGGCCTGTTGAACTTCGTGAGGTTCGCATTGGCCCACCTCTCAAGCCTGGTGATCAAGGTAGCATCCCTTCCCTCTGGTGAATCAACTGCACTGCTCAGCTTGGGGTCATCCACAAACTTGCTGACAGTGCACTCAATCCCACTGTCTATGTTGGTGATGGAGATATTAAACAGTACTGGTCCCAGTACGGACCCTTGAGGGACATCATTTGTTACTAGTTTCCATTTGGACATTGAGCCATTGACTGCAACTCTTTGGATGATGTCATCCAGCCAAATCTTTATCCATTGAATAGTCCAGCCATCAAACCACCTCTCTCCAATTTAGTGACAAGGATGTTGTATGGGACCATGTCAAAGGCCTTGCAGAAGTCAAGCTAAATCACAGCTGCTGCTCCCTTACCCACTGATACCGTCAATCCATCATAGAATGCCACCAGATTAGTCCTTTGCCCTTAGTGAAGCCGTGTTGTCTGTCTCGAATCACCTCTCTAATGCCTTCCATATGCCTTGACATAGCTTCTAGAAGGATCTGTTCCATGATTTTATCAGGCACAGAGGTGAGGCTGACAGGCTTGCAGTTCCCAGAGTCCTCCTTTTTCCCCTTTTTGAAAATGGGTGTGATGTTTCTCTTTTCCCAGTCACTGGGGACTTCACCTGACTGCCAGTACTTTTCAAATATGATGGGAAGCGGCTTAGCAACTACATCTGCCAGTTCAGGACCCCAGGGTTCATTTCACCAAATCCCATGAGCTGGTGTACATTCATGTTCCTCCGATGGTCTCAGACCTGCTCTTTTCCTATCGTGGGTGGGACTTCATTCCCCCGAGTCCCTGCCTTGAGATTCAGGGGCTCGAGAGACGTGGGAAGAGCAATTGCCAGTGAAAACTAAGGCAAACAAGTGGTTGAGTACCTCAGCCTTTGCCATGTCAGTTGACACCAGAACCTGTCTTACTTATCAGGAAGGGGAGTACAATTTCTTTTGTCTTCCTTCGCTGACTAACATACCTGTCAAATCCTTTCTTATTAGTCTTCACATCCCTTGCCAAACTTAGCTCCAGCTATGCCTTTCCTGATCCCATCATCACAGTCCCGGGCAGTACCCCTGTAGTCTTCCCAGGATGTATGTCCCTGCTGCCACTGCCTATGCGTTTCTCTTTTGTGTTTCAGTTTTACCAGGAGGTTCCTACTCAGCTGTGCTGGTCTCCTGCTGTCCTTGCCTGATTTCTTGCACATGGGAATTGATGGTTCTTGTCCTTTAAGAAAACTGTCTTTAAGCAGCTGCCAGCTATGTTCTGCTCCTTTATCCCTGAGGACCCAGCAATCCCATCCACCACTTCCTAAACAGTTCCTAAAGGTTCATTTTCCTAAGTTTTAGGGTCTTTAATATACATTTTGCCTGGCCTATATCCCTTGAGATCATGAAGTCCACCATCATGAAGCTCACTGCAGTCAAGAGCTCTTGACCTGCATTGCTGTTTTTCAAAGACAGCTCTGTGCAATCAACCTGTTTTTTTTACATAGATGGCAACCCGCCCATCTTTCCTTTCTTGCTTGCCCCTCCTGAAGAGTTCATAGCCACTGAGTGCAGCACTCCAGCCATGTGATTCATCCCACCAAGTTTCAGTTGCCACCAGATAGCCATCAGTTCATATCTTTCTAACTGCACAGTGGCTTCCAGCTCCTCTCGTTTGCTACCCGTGGTGGTGTGTGCATTGCTATAGACACTTGGACTCTTGGCTGTCTCACCTTTTTGGCAGAGCCTTTCTGGAGGGTTGGGGGGCATTCCTTACTGCTCTGGTAGCGGCGCTTATCCACCTGTTGCTTGTGAGTACCCAAGTGTCACAGCCTCAGACCCCATACCCCCAAGTCCATTAGTTTAAAGGGTGATCTACTAAGTCAGCCAATCTGCCAGAATTACTTCAGCATTCTCTAGAATCTTTAGAAATTTCCTCTAGATGTAGGAAAATCTCCCAGGCTGCATCGAAGGAGCTGCTGAAACAAATTCCTTATCCTCAATAATTGTGTTGAACCCACTGCACAGTTAATATTCCTTTCAGACTGATGTTGCAAGGTCTTACAAAGCAAAGGTGCTTGATATCTTATGAGCAGCCTTATTGTATCTTATAAGTTGAAAGAGCCTTCACTTCAGACTGAATTTGAGGGTAGAAACAATAAAGCAAAATACATTACAATAGTAATAACAACAACAACATTAGCCTTCCGTTTAATCTTTCTTTGTGTAGCCCCAGTATGAACACAGATCTGCAGCCACTTTACTGCCTTAAAAACTTGATTTATACCTTGGAGCACAGCTAAAATCATTGCTTTGGCACTGGGTCTTAAATCTGCCTAATGATTGCAACCACAGAGGAAACCGGCAGGTTTCTGTTACAACCCTGGTTATGATGATACCCGGCTCCTTTCTAGGCACTATCCGTTGAAGATCCTCAGCTGTCAGATAACACCAGAGCTCCTGGAAACATAAAATAGACATCAGTAGCTAATTAGTAAGTGAGGGAATAAACAACTAAATAATCCAAAAATATTTATGTGAGCAACTTCTTGCAGCAGACTTCCTTAAAGCAGAGGTCCTAATTAGCTAATTATTTTTTCTTGTCTTTATTTCATTGACTATTATAAGGCTACATATGGTAAGTGGGTCATGGCCATGCTGCTTATATCCACATTTATTGATATGAACTCAGAAAGAATGATTTCATTTGGGAAACTGAATGAAAATATGGAGGGTAGGGCCCCCCGGGGTCCTGGCCATGGTGGTGTTGCAGAAGAGGAGCTTGTAAGGTGTTCTTGTGGTTGTGTATAACTTCTTTGATTGTCTGGGGTATTCGTTTTCCAATCATCTTTAGAAATACTCATATATTCACTCCACTTTCAGATTTGGGTTTAACTTAGTTGGTTGCTTTTGTAGGTCTCTCATTTTTTCTATGACCTATGGCTAAAGGTTTCATTGATATCTGGTAAATGAGATTTTTGCAGTTGTCTGTCTTACGCCTTTTTTTTCTTCAAAGGCATTTTTTCCATTCATTCGCATATCTCAGTTGTGTTCTACATATATTTATGTATTCATTCAGGTGCAAATTTACCTTTTGCTTTGCAGAACTCTATTACTTTACAAGGTATGTTCTTAGCCAACCATTCTCTCGTTTTGAATTTCTGTTCTATCAACCAAGCTTTTTCAGAACACAATGTTACCTCCACCACCCCTTTGTATCTCAGTCAATTGCTGCATCTATCAGAGACTGTTACATACCTTAACATTTGCTTCTCTGAATATTGCTTGATGGGAGGGAACTTTCTTTTGCACGGGACTTCCGCCCTAGACTGGGTTGAAATCCAACCAGTTCTTTCCTTAGGTGCACTTGAAATGGAAGTATTTTGAAATGGAAATATTTTAGAGAATCTTTGCTTCTCCTTGAAAGGAGGAGAATATCACAGCGGTTACACCACCTTTCTTGGCATATGGAGTATTATGGCTTCTCTTTTAATTATTCTGGATGTTATTTCTGGCTCCTGTCTTAGAAGGTCTGATAAATATGTGTGAAAGTCTCGTCATCACAACATGTACATCCCAGCATTTCCAGCATCACTTTTCCTCAGTGACCACCTTTCACGAGTATTTTAAGCCTCTTTCTCAACTTGCTCATGATGTGTGAGGTTACTACATGTAATTGAGGTGGTTGCATTTCTTTGTGAGTAAGTAGTTGTAGTCACTGATAAGAGACATAGAATATAATTCTTCCTAGTTCTTGTCTCATTCCCTTTGCTGGTCTTAAGATCAATTTTCAACCTATCTTACATCAATATAATTGTGGCTTGAAGGTTATCTGGGGGCTCTGTTTTCATTCCTGTGTCAAAGGCGTTTTTGTAAAAATTCTCTCTGATTGTGTTTCCAGGTTTTTTATGTTTTCATGGCTAAAATTTCCTGGGTATCATATATAATTTCCTATATTACATTGCTAGATCATTTGATTGGTTTGCAGAACTTCAGGGTTCTTTTACCCTATAATGGTACATGATTCCCAATATACTGACTAAAGAAGAGAAGTATCAACCAAGAAACATGAAATTGAATTGTTGCCAGGCTGTGAGATGAAATAGGAAATGGATTTATTTGCCTTGGGAACAGTTTTCTTAAAAATAAAAATGACTGTATGGATTCAGACATTAGGTGAACCATAGGCAGGTTGACTTCCATTTTTTATATTAAAATATTTTTCTAAGAACAACCACTATGGCACACCACTTGGGCATATACCTCCCTTTAGGTCTTAACTATTTAAATGGGGTGCAACACAGAGAGCCAAAGGACAGTTAAGAACGTGCTCATCTCAGAAAAATCTATTCTCCAATTATTTCTAAAGAGGTAAAATTCGGCCGATGCTCATGAGAGGTCATGGTGGAAAGTGAAGAAGCTCTGGCACTAACATGTTTCCTAAAAAAAGGTGTTAAATATCTTTGTATTTACCAATATTTTTGACGCAGATACCTGTTACTGTCTCTGTCTCACAAACAGGAAAATGGAATGCTTGAGATAGCGACTGGATGGTTGAAGGTTTCTCAGCACATTCAGGCAGTCAGTGGATGGAACGTGTGATCAAAATCAGCTTTAACGTTTATGCAGCAAAAACATTTCCTTTCTTCTTCCGTAGTTTCCACATCAAGAAAACCCACCAACCTACTAGAAAGATTAGAGTTCCGATAACCCTTTTCTTTAAGCCACGGTGGTACTTGGACTTATGTTAGGTGAAGCCAGCTCTGCTATATTAGAGATATGTCTAGCTCGGAATTACGTCAGTTTTGGAGCAACAACATAGGCAACAAACACACAAACGGTATTTACATTAAGATATGCAATGTTATTTTCTGGAAAAACGCAGACTGTTAAGTGTTACTACCATAAGCAGGTTTAATATCTTCTTGAATTAATCAATATTCACTTTGAGCGTTACCATTCTCTCTTTTTTTTTCCCCCTATTGCTTTTATGAGTGCTGCAGTAAGATTTATTAGGGAAATACATGTAAAGATGTGTCTAGATTTTGTGCAGTTCTAAGAGGCCAGATGATGCTAATTAGGACTACCAGACTGAACGGGAGGTTACATAGGTTGTTACTTCTGTAGAGATTATCCAGGGCTGCAGAGAAAGCATGGTGGGGAAAGAACCTGTCACATATTCTGACAGGGTGTGCGATGAAGGCTACAGACAGAACAATAACTGTTGAATTTGCTGGAGGAAGCTTATGTGATGAAAAGCTGTGGAGAGGACAAAAGCAAGGGATGATAAGACTAGCCGAGGTATGTAGGACAGAGGAAAAAAGCAAAGACAGACATGCCTGCTGGCTGTCTTCTTTCCTTTATTTAGAATTCTGGTACGTGCCAATGTATTAAAAAAATACAACCTAATAGGAAAGATAAAGTACTGAGCAAAAGAAGTCCAGATCCCATGCTTTGCAATACACATGCTCTCTTTGTGAGCTAGGGAGTACACATCCACCTGAATTATGCAGCATTTATGAGACCTGAAGTCAGATCCAGCAACAAATCTGGATGTTTGTTTAAATATTGAATCGTTCTCTGTACTTCTGCAGCCTACTTTATATACTTGTATTTGTTTAAGATAGAAAAGACTTCTTTCCTTCTACTGTGTAGTGAACATTTGGATGTATCTGAATATAATGTGTGTGGATCTGTGCATGTGTGTTTTAATACATTTTATTTAATGTGTAAGGACCATTCCTTACCTGATAAAAATGAAGTGATCCGACGTAAGTCACCGGACCAGATCCTTGAATATAGCGATTCCATGGATGTGAAAGGAGCTACCATACGCCTGGGTTCAATGATTATGATAAACGTGTATTTTCTGCCGATATATGGATATACTTCTGTATATACTTGTGCATATTTTTATTTGTGTACATATATCTACTCATATATATATATGCATGTACCTATATATTACTTACGTACGTTTTTCCTGAAATGTTATATCTCATTTCTTTCCAAACTGCATGCCTGCAAGTAATAAGAAAAGACAGTTTGAAGCAATTTATAAGACACAGTTCTGTAGGAAGCGAGTTTGTTGAGCCCAGGTAATGACTCTTATTTTTCTAAAATTAGAAGCTAGTTCTGCCATCCAAGGATTTTAACAATAACAGTGACTACTTCTGTCTGTGGCGGATGTAAATGTATTCACTAAATAACTTCTGGAAAACTTTAGAGGTTTTTTTTAGGAAGTAAGTGAAGTGAAAAGCATCCGTCTCTAATTCAGTAGAAGACTTGAAAAACAAGGCAGCAGCACTGGGGTCTGCATCTGGTGGTAAGAAGCATTACCATGCAGATGAATTAGCACAGTGTCATTTTCTCAGACCTAATATCATGAATCAGGAACATGATAGAAACTATAATTGTGAAACTAACGTCTATTATGAAGCACAGGTTAATACATATGTTTGGCCCTTCAGTGAAATATTAACTTTGAGATATTCCACGCAGTGCTATGTTAAGGCAATCCAGCGGAATGTGAATGGAATTACCTAGGCACTGGCTAATGCTGTGTGCAAACAAAGGTGGCCTTTGCATAATTTTGTTTTTAGAATATGCCTTTATATTAGATTTCAAAGCATTTCTGGGAAATACGCGCGGCTGTTGGCATTCAAAGTATGAGTTTGCATATGCACTTTCTGTTCATTTCTGGGAGAGGTACCTGTGTAGCTGCAGCAAGCTATCAAAAGCCTGATTGTCCCTTACCAGCGATTTTATCAGTGATAATTTTGTTACTTGGTGTTGGGCGTGAACTGAATCATTCACTAGAGTGGAAGAAACTGCATCGTCTGTGTCTCTTGCTGTGGGAACAAATCTGCCAGGCAAAGGCAAGTAATGGCCTGGCGTGTCCGAGGGTTAAGTGCTGCAGAGAGGTTGGGAAAGCTCAGATCGGCCACAGTGCAGCACGCAGAGACACTCGAGGCCTGTGCGGCTTCGCCTGCGCGCGTGTGAGGACCTGTAAATCACCAGGCAAAGTCAGAGACTAATTCCAGGATTTGAACAATAATGCAGTTTGCGAAAGCAGATACTAAAAACCCGGGTAAGACCACGGATGTTGTAGAGCTACGCCGTAAAGCTAAGCTTATTAATTTGAGCAGTTACCAGAGCTTATAAGGCGTTGAGGTCTGCAGGCAGATGACCTGGCCCGGGCCTGCGGCTTAGCTAAATGAGCAGACCCGGGGAAAGGACTGGGCACGGCACGCACAGTCGCCGGACACGCGACGTAACGAAGCGAGGCGGTCAAGAGGCAGCGGCAGCGCTGCGGCAGACGGCTGCGCTGCACGGGGGGGGACGGGAGAGACAACCAGGCTTCACCGGTGATGGGAGGGGGGCGGTGGGGACCTGTCAGAGGGTGTGGTCTTGCAAGGCCAACAGAGCCTCAGTAACATGGCGGTAGCACTAGGTAAAGCCATGTTCACTTCGGTAACAGTATCAGAAGTACTGAATTTGGGTGCAGATACTGCAAGACTGGGACCAACGGAAGAAAAATAATTAGGGGCAGGATGTTTATTTGGGTGGCAGCTGCAATGGAGAAAGGCAGGGGCCGAGGCAGGGGTCAAGGCCGAAGAAGAACGAGCCTGGGAAAATGGAGAGGACGGGGATGAGAGGGGCTGGGGGGCAGCAGCAGCCGCGTCCGTAGGGCTACAGGAGGAGAAGCTCCTGGGTGTGAGGGGCCCGGTGCCAGGCTGCGGTGGGCCAGGAAGGAGGGATCCCGTCAGTCCCAAAGGCCACGGGACTTGGCAGCTTCCTTTCTGCATAAGCAGCAATTCATCGAAGTGTGGAGTCTGAATATAATAAAAAGGGACTTTGTGGTTAATGAGAGACTGAGGTGGATTTGTTGAAAATTTTGCTTCTCAAATGTGTTAGCAATCAACAAGAAAACAGGAATTCATGCAGTTAATAAGGCAAAACGAGACAGAGATAAAGTATATGGTAATAAATGAATGAAAGACTGGGTGAGTAGACAGGAAAGAGGGAGATAGAAACACCGTAAAATGAAGATGGTCAGTGAGGTTTGTTGGTGCCCAGTAGCAGTAGTTCGAGGAATACATAACAAGGCTTTCAATAAAAGCATTCATGTCAGACGTTACAAGCTACTAGCAACCTGAAAGACACATTCATGAACATACAGCTAGAAGACAAAAGGACGGCGATGATGCAGAAGTCTTGCTGGGGCACTTAATACGTTCCCCAAACACGGCACTGCAACAGAAATAGCCACTTGTCACATGTCACATGAAATAGCTTAGCAAATAAAAGGTTGGGTTTTGGGTTTTTTTTTTAATACTTGCTACCTATGGTGCATCGTCACAGCAGGCTTATAAGAAAAGATTAGTCACTGCATGATGTTCAGATAAAACGCTATCAGAGGTGTTCACAAAGGCTAATTTAGTCTGCAAGATCAGGTGTCCTCTCCTGTTCAAGGTGGGAGCTTATGCTTTCTGGGAGATGGCCCGTCCCCTCCATCCCCACGTGCAACTAAATAAACCCCATAAAATGTTATTAGGCAGAACAGCCCTGCTGAGCACTGCCTACCCTAACCCTCCTCCCCTTCAAACCATGGTGACCATCTCCAAACTGCTACCGTGCTGTTGCCATTGAACAAAACCTGTCCGGTGTCTGGGACGGTGCTGTCTGTCATGAGCCAAAGTTACACCAGGGAGTGTGAACAGTGAAGCACCAGCTGTCGTGGAAAATTGCTTGAGACAGTGTCATGAGCCAGATCCTGCGGGCACTTATCTTACCACTGGTTTTGGAGGGCATCTAGGAAGATTAATTGTGGCTTCTATGAGGTAATTATCCTAACTGCAGCCTTCTTAATGTAGGGTGAAATTGTGGCTAGCTTTCTGGGCTTTGACAGAAAAGAGTGAGTGAGCCCTGTCATTCATCCAGAAGTCAAGCTGAAGATTACACACTCTTCAGATTTCAGTGCAAATGAGGAATGAACAAGGACAGGACCCCAACTTTGCCTTCCAGGATTACAAGAAGAGCATGGGGTTGATGGCGTACCAGTTCATCACTCCCACTCACCAGGTGTGGACGCGGCAGCACCATGGGAGAAAATATGGTATTATCATGTAGAATATTGGGAAGTGAGAGAAGACTCAGCCACTGCTTTCTCTACAATCTAATCCTGAGACAGCACAGCTGCAAATTAACTGTATGTGAAGACTTGTAGGAAAGCTCCAAGCCTGACAAACAGAAGTGTTGAATGAGACCTTTCAACAAGGCTGTTATGCTTGTGACTCTGGTAGGGAGAGATCGTTAAGTATGAAATGGTGAATTGGGAAATACTTGACCCTCTTCAGTTGAAGAACAGGCTGATGATGGAGAAGACTTGAACCATCTATGGAATGAAATGAGAATGGCTTAAAGGGACATGTCAAAATGTTAAATTAGCCTTACTCATTTATAGTGGCCTGTAGTTAGAACAGAAGAAATGATGAATCATGTTGTTACTGAAACTAGGGTGGCACTACAAATATGTGTAAAAATATATATGCCATGGAAAATGTAGTCATTAATGAGAACAAAGTAAAAATACATTTTTAAGCAAGAAGATTAAAATAGCGAGTGGCGATGTCTGCTGAGTGACATGTGGACTCTGTCTAATAGAATCAAACAAGTATAAGCAATATGTGGATCCAGAATGGTTTGAACAGGTTCCCAGCTGAGCACCATTTAGTCAGTTTTACCCTGGAGATGAAAGCTAAGCTTTTGGATATTCTGCCTCCTTTGACTCTATGAGATACATTTCAGGGTCATCGTCAGAGAAAGGAAGATGAAGAAGATCATATCTGTTTTTTTGACTGGGATGGAAATAGTTGGTAAAGATCTTACGCCTTTGTGAAAAATGATCAAAAGTGGAATGACAGACAATGGCACTATATTCTGCATTTTTTCGTCCTATCTTCTCAATAGGAATTGTCCTGCCATTGAAATGGCTGGACTGAATGATGTTGGGTGTGCTGGACACACAAAACCATGACAAAACATAGACGTGTGGCTGTTTGTGTGTGTGCATCCAAATAAAACCATCCCCTAAATGGGAAAATTCCATGTGATTAATGCCCACTCACATCTATGCCAAGTCATCTGTGACTTAACGGGGCTTAATGCTGTACTTAGATCACCGCTTGAGAACACCCAGGACTGACGCGGTCAGGGAGCACTGGGTGAGGTGAATCACGTATTACACAAAGTCGACAGCGGTGGGGAGCACGCGGGGCACGGAGGGCTGCAGGTGGAGGATTCACCTCTCTCTCTGAAAAGGCCATCAGATAAGGAACTGCTCTGAGAACGACGAGCTGTCAGGAAGGCGTCGTGCTCTAGCAATAATTACCGAACTTTGTCCAGGCAGACAGCTGAGAGTTGTGACAAGTAATCCTCTCCGCTGTCAGATATACAAGCTGTGCTCGCTAATCTCCTGCCTGAGACTCTCTGCGTGTGAGAGACTCTCCACGACCCTCTGTGAGCCTCCGCGAGACTCCCCTTGTCCCTCTCTCCGCTAATTGCATGAACAGAGGCTCGTGGTTTCTTCTGGTTAGCATCCTTGCTTTACCTTCGGTTGAAGCAGAATCGAAGGTACAGGTGTGGAAATACCAAGGGATGTGACGGAGGGTCTGGTCTGCCGTGTGACAAGAGCACTATTTTTTTCAAAGGCTTCCTATCTGCTTTCAAGTGAACACATTTACAAAGGATCATTATTTTTACTTCCAGTTCTCCTAGTCACGCCTCTGTGAGATTCAAAGTCTACGTAAGATTTTCTGTGTTGAAGTTCTGGTTTAAGGGAAATATATTCAGTTCCTGAGTATATTTTTCTCTAGTTTTGTAAATAAGGGTTGTACTTCCAGAAGGCACATTAATAAAAATGGAATAAATAATGTAGTCTCTGGGAGTTTGGGCTGAGTAATGAATTCAGGATTTTGGAATAACAGTAGTAGGGATGAATATCTCATCAAATGGTCATTTTAAACCCCCCGCTTAAGCACCACAGTGCTCCAACCCATTTTGTAACGGGGGAATAAATATTATTTCATCCTAATCAGTTAATTGTTGCTCCAGTACCTTAGAAACCTATTTGTTTCAGAGATCACCGTATTAAAAAAATAATAAATAAAGAAGACCCAGGGCACTGCTTCACTCCCGAAGTAAGCTTTTGTCTCCTGGTTTTGGACACCGGTTGTCTTCATGACCCTGTAAGCCCAGGCAGGAGTAAACAGCAGTACATTCCCTTGGTGAGCCGCTGCCTTTCCACCCTTAGCAATGAATGAAGTTATGACAGCACGGTGAAATACTTAGAGACACGCATTAAACCGTGGCAGTTGTCCTCCCCCTTGACAAGGCAGTTGGCTGTGGGCCCGATCCTGAACCAAAGTTGATTTCAGGAACAAAAACGGACAGTCAGTAAAGAAGCTGCCGCTGGCAGCTGATGGACAGTAGCTTTCTCCTTACTTCCCCAACGACATTCAGCAGTAAATCTGTCTTGATCTGCCTAATTTTAATCCTACCCTCCAAGCCATGAAGAAGCACAAAACTGTAGCATTCCTCACCCCTTAAAAAGAGCAAGGCAATTTTAGGTCCAGATGATGTCTTAACCCTATTTGCAGCCCTGGAAATCTGAAGAGAAGTTAAATTGGGGCACCTTTCTTTCTTCACACAAAGGAACTGGCAATTTCTGCCCACAGTGGCGCACGCCAAGCTCTTATTTCACAGCACCACACTCTTGCAAAGCTCTTTCTGCATTTTCAAGTCTCGCTGAATTTCCTTAGGAAAATATGATCCAGGGATATCATCTTTCAGTGTAAACTCGTATCCATCCTCAGCATTAGAAGATACTGTTGAACCCAAGAGCTGCAGACCGTTGAATTTACTGCTGCAGTTTCACCTCCTGAACCTTTTGTTAGACTACTGTTGTGGTTTAATGCGGTAGGTAGCTAAAACAAACACACAGCCCTTCGCTCACCCTCACCCCCGGCAGTGGGATGGGGGAGAGAATCAAAAACAAGGATAGAACTTGTGGGTCAAGACAAAGACAGTTTAATAAGACAGTAAAAAGAAACAAATAATAATAATGATAATAACAATGACAAAAGAATATATAAAACAAGTGATGCACAGCACAATTGCTCATCACTTGCTGACTGATGCCCAGTAGTTCCTGAGCCCCTCCCCAGCCAACTCCCCCAGTTTATGTACTGGGCACGACGTTGTATGGTATGGAATACCCCTCTGGCCAGCCCGGGTCAGCTGCCCCGGCTGTCCCCCCTCCCAGCTCCCCGTGCCCCCCCAGCCTGCTCGCTGGCCGGCCAGCACGAGAAGCTGGACTGTCCTTGACTGCTCAGCAACAACCCAAAACATCAGCATGTTGTCAACATTATTTTCATCCCAAATCCAAAACACAGCACTATACCAGCTATCAGGAAGAAAATTAACTCTATCCCATCCAAAACCAGGACAATTACCTCACACAACTAACCTCAAACCCAGCCCCAAGCTGATGACTTCCCAGGTCACAGCTCCTTTTGTTTAGGTCTTGCAGCCTTTTTCCTAATTCTGTACACTTCAGAAAAAAACCCAAGGACTTTACGCAGGCGTTAATTCTTTTCTGAGATGAATTGGAGTCCTGTCCCAGGCAGATATAGAGCTATATCTTAATGATTTCTCACCAGATGAAATATTTCTTTGACATTTAACCCTTCCTCTGTCTGTGGGCCTTGAGGAAGGTCTGTAACAGTCTGTGCAGGTTATTACATAGGCTGAACCAAACTCTTTCTTCTTCACCATTTTTCCTAAACCTAAGCCCAGCCTTAATACAAGACTAAATCTGACTTCAGGGAGTAACATTTCTCCCTGATACCATTATTGCCCTTGGGACCAAATGACATCTTTTATTTCTTCAACTGCAGGAACATACAATATTAATTTTACCTTCTCAACTCTGAACTTTCCTTGCATCCGAGTCTGACTCGGTGCATCAAGGACTTTCTGTCTAAGTTCTTTGCGCTTAACACCAACTCTCTTCCAAATCATGACAGCTCTCTTGACATGAAACACTAAGATCCTCTATGGGGCCTTTGCTTTTTTATCATGACCAACATATACAACCTAAAATCTAACCAGTTCCTATAGGAGACAGCTCCTTCTCTTAAATCAGGTATTCAGTTTCAGGTCCAGGTAACACCCAATCTCTTCCTCAGCCTTCAGACCACTGACACTAACTCAGCCCTTGATCCTTTAGTTTTCTTGACCCTAACTCAAATCTTAGCAGTAGCTCTAAACAGAGTTTAAGCAAAAGAAAACGCTCTTTCCAACTAGGAACCCCCAAAATATATAGCAAGAAATTCTCCTCTTGAATTTTAAATTTTTCTAATCCTGATCTAAATCTGAACCCTTATCTCAGCCTGACACTGTAAAACTACTGATTTTAAAGCTCTCACTGCTGAAAGAAAATGCTTTTAAATAGCATACAATTTGAATTCCCTATCAAAGTAATTTTACATGGCTTTCTATCGTGTACCAAATGAGTAGGAGAGAGACAGCTGTGTTTCAGCTTTGATAGCTGCAATCAGCTCTCATCTCTTTTCTGGAAAGGTAGGTTTTGTAATAACCTGATTAAGCAGAAAGATCATTGGCTACATTTGCTGGTATAGTTCTCTTTTTTTCTCTCAGTACTTGTTTTTTTCTTTTTGGCAAGTTTCAGGTTTTGCTTCAGAACATCATAAATTTCAGATAAACACAGTGCAAAACACTTACGAATTGCCATAAACAACACTTAGGGGTGTTAAAGCCATATTCTGTTTCCTGTTCTGAATCTGTTTTGTCTCTGGTGCCACAATAATCTGTCTCACTCATATGCACAGTGGCACTGCTAATTGTCCTTAATTGAGACTAGTGGTATCTAATATGCTACAGTGGTTTTCTGCTGAATTTTGATCATGTGCTTACTGATGAGGGAATCCAGACTCGGGCATTATACCTGCCTATTGCTGTTTGGACAGTCACAAACAACGCAGCACGAGAGACCTCCTCCCTTTATAGGCAATGTTTCCAGACTCACATAATTGTCGACAGTTATCTAAAGATTTTAATATTCCCTTACTTCTTTCTGTCTGCTGAAATGCAATCCCTGTGAATATAACGATGAGGAGGCAAATTAGTTTCTTTATGTGGAACTAGTTTTCCTCAACATT
This sequence comes from Phaethon lepturus, assembly GCF_000687285.1. Taxonomy (NCBI): domain Eukaryota; kingdom Metazoa; phylum Chordata; class Aves; order Phaethontiformes; family Phaethontidae; genus Phaethon; species Phaethon lepturus. The sequence goes on along the minus strand of NW_010552255.1, from coordinate 21,596 downwards.
TGTGCTGGGTATTAAGAAATGGAGGGATAATAAAAATATTTCTGCCAAGGAAAGTTGATCTTAGCAGAGTTTTACATCCTCCATATTTCCCAGGTGGGCATATAGAGGAAGGAAAAGACAGCATCACAGATTTAATAGTTTCCACTAACACACATTAAAGCCTGATACAAACACAAGTAATTTCAGGCAAGTATGATTTGTATTGACACACCTAGGTTATGATGGGGGCAAACTCCTGTTACCTTCAGTAGTCTTTGAAACAGGTTTAAATACCAGGAACATTTCTGTTGATAGCAGACTCATCTTTTCCTCTTTCTTCATTTCTGTCTGAGCTACTCAGTGTGCATTTTAGTCATGGTAGCTTGACAAGAAGTGCAATACTTCTCTTTACGGAGCTTGCAGAATTCCTTTGGCATAGGTTCAGCCAGCCAGCGGTGTGAAGAGCTGTGACTCCCTGGCACTGCTGGTTGGTGGATGGCGTCAGCGCAAATTGAATTACACCAGCCTCAGGCAGCATATTTCACTTTTAAAGTATTTATAATCTGTACAGATACTGATGAAGTTTTACTGTTATTGCCGAGTCCACCACATGAGCACTTTGCAGCTCTGAAAGAGTCTGATATTGCCAATCAGATATTGCTTAACGCAGCCTTGTCTTCTAGTGTAATCTTAGCTTTTGGTTTTGCATCATGCTTGGTCGGCTCTGTACATAGGCACACCTAGCAGTGAGAATTAGGGTGAGGATTTTGGAGTGTTGCCTTCTCAGCTCCTTGATAATGGTAAGATTGAAATGTCTGCAGCAGGCATTTGAGCGTGTAACATGTTATGTCTGCAGGAGATGCATCGAGATGTTTCATGGAAACAGTGGTGTCCATTGTACCTCAGGAAGCACAAGAAAGCCAAAATACAGTAAAATGTGCTTTTATATGGAATAAGAATGTATATGGAATGGAATATAAGATGGAATATGTGCTTTTTTGTACAGGAAAACAGAAATTAAAGCCCACAGTAACACAGAATTATCCAGCTTTTCTCTTCCTAGGCAACTTCTCAAATGAGAGACTGTTTGCTGGTGCCCGGCTACAAACAGTAATTGGAAAAGTTTTCTGGCTTCAAGGATGATTCATAAATTAATTCACAGAATAGAAGGTTATCTCACCAGTGGGATAAGCATTTGGGCTGGCCTAAGTACAGTATCAATTCCTCTGGCATTAAATAACCTTTCTTTTTCTGACAGACATTAATGGCCTTTCAGGTAGTGGCATGTAGTTTCCTCTGCCATTTACTTTCTGAGAAAGCTCTCGTATTGTTCCCAGTTGTTACAACTCAGTTTAAAATTCTGCTCCATACAGGGTAAAGACGAATATATCATCAAGTCAAAGCCCCATTAGAGAATCAGGTGGTAGAAAACCAGTGTGAAAAATATATGGCTTTGGTTAATTGCTCATTTGTATTCAACCTTAGTGATGGAGGTTATATTTTCTGTGGGAGGGTTAGTACCTCTATCTGAGAGCAAATCCAGAGATTGGGCCAGAGAAGTCTTTTTGAATTTGTAAAGGGCAGGCAACTAATTTATCTCATAGGCATGGCTCTGGGTGCAATCTGAAATCAAACAGCTGGAGCCATTTTGGCAGGTGGAAACGGCACATCATAAGCAGTACATAGTACCAGATACAGGACGAATAGGCTGCATTAAAAATAATTTTTAAAAGGTTAGTAAAACATCATGCAGAGGGACTTAAAATGTCCTGAGGCATCCTCAGTGTTATATAGAGTATGGAAAAATCAACAGAAAATTCCAACTCTCGCTATCATTTCGGAACATACATTGCAACACGACACATCCTTTCTTTAACATTAGAGGGACCAAAGTTATGAATCCATCCTTGTGTATAATGGTACAATAAAAAGAAAATAAGGTATTTGTCCAACAAAATGCAGAGGTGAAAAGCAAAGGCCAAATATAGGGGAAAAAAAGACTTAATGGCTTAAAAGCCATCACTGTCCTGTTATGGATCTATTTTCATGTGGGGTTGCCAAATCTAGTGGAGTTGTCACATACAGACTTCAGCAAGTAGCTTTGTTCAGTTTACCTACGCTGGTTATTGCAGATCTGCTGCTTTGTAAATATTAGCTGTGAGGCTAAGTCCACTTTCTCTTTGTTTTTGGTGAGATTTCAATTAGTAAACATTAATTTTAGAAGTAAAAGGATTAAAATGAAAAGGATTTGACAGTGTCAAATGGTATTTCACATGGCTTGTGTTTGTGGGTTTTTCCCGTGAAAACAGTTTTTGCTTTGAAACTCTTTGATATCATTAGCATTTAAAATCAGAATTTTAATTTTGTCTAAATGAGAAGTTTTAATAATTTTGTTTTTTCCCTGTGGAGAAATGTATCCTTTTCTTGTTTAGTTCAAATGTAAAGGAAAGAAAGTTAGAATACCCACAATACTTCATGAGGACATGTATAAAATAGAATTTTCTACACTATATAATGCTCACAAGTATTTGTCATTTTGCATTTCTGAATTAAGAAATAAATAATCAAAACAGTGAAGGAAAAGTTGTTATAAAAGATATGTGTATGCATGCTTTTCCAGAGGGCATAAAGCAGAGTGATGGTTCTAGTAAAGTATTTTATACTGTTGGTTTCTGTTTTGAAAGCATGCCTTCAGCGAGAGAGCAAGTCTAAGGGTTTCTAATGTCTAACACTCATTCTGTTTCTTATTTGCATTTCCTCTGTTTTTGTAAGATTACACTAATTAAGATGATGTTCCTGCCTTCTATTGCAAAGAAACATGAAAATCTGGGAAGTCATTAATACCACTATCTGAAATGAGATTTCTATCTGTATAAGTCAGGAAAGATATATAGGACACTGCTTTATAAAACAGAGATAACAGGTAAAGAATCGCTCTGTTTTTCTACCCCTTTGTGCAGGGGTACGTGTCTCCCTACACAACATGAAAATGTCCATTCAGACAGTATGATGAAAAGCCATCTTCTCTTCCCCCACTTTTTTTTTGCTGATATATTACTCAAGCTAATTTTTTTAATGTCCTCTATCTAGATCTCTGTGGGGAGAAGATAAAACCCCAAATGCCAGATACCTTTGTCAAGAGACCATGTCTTGTATTTGCTGCCATTCTGGCCACCATCTCACACTGTTTTGGGGAGGAGTGGCTGGAGAGCTGCCCGGCGGAAAGGGACCTGGGGGTGCTGGTTGACAGCCGGCTGAACATGAGCCAGCAGTGTGCCCAGGTGGCCAAGAAGGCCAACAGCATCCTGGCCTGTATCAGCACTAGTGTGGCCAGCAGGAGCAGGGCAGGGATCGTGCCCCTGTACTGGGCACTGGTGAGGCCGCACCTCGAATCCTGTGTTCAGTGTTGGGCCCCTCACTACGAGAAGGACGTTGAGGTGCTGGAGTGTGTCCAGAGAAGGGCAACGGAGCTGGGGAGGGGTCTGGAGCACAAGTCTGATGAGGAGCAGCTGAGGGAACTGGGGTTGTTCAGTCTGGAGAAGAGGAGGCTGAGAGGAGACCTTATCGCTCTCTGCAACTACCTGAGAGGGGGTTGTGGTGAGGTGGGGGTTGGTCTCCCAAGAAACCAGCAATAGAATTAGAGTAAATGGCCTCAAGTTGCGCCAGGGGAGGTTTAGATTGGATATTAGGAAAAATTTCTTTACTGAGAGAGTGGTCAAGCATTGGTTCAGGCTGCCCAGGGAGGTGGTGGAATCACCATCACTGGATGTGTTCAAAAAACGTGTAGTCATGGCACTTCAGGACATGGTTTAGTGGGCTTGGTGGTGTTGGGTTGACGTTGGACTTGATGATCTTAAAGGTCTTTTCCAATCTTAATCATTCTGTGATTCCTTCCATAAGGATGCAGGCTGGAAACAACTCTGTAGCAGCGATTGCTTACACACCATGGCCATCCGACGGTGGTTCCCTGCACCTCCTGCACCCTCAGAGCCTTCTGCGTACACACTTCTGTGACACCCCAAATCCTGTGGTTCAACATGGTCTTTAAATGATTGCTGACCTTCTGGCAAGAAGCCCTAAATTATTAAGAGCCCACCAAACCAGCAAGACTTCTTGCTCATAGCAGTTTTTATTTTTCCTCAGCTGACAGCCAAATCAAACAAAATGAAGCTTTTAATTTTTTTTTTAATTTAGCATATTTGCAATTTCTACTTATAAATATTTAGCATCCTGACAGCTGGGTATTATGGATGTGACAACTTGAATGTAAAATCCTGTGCCTTCACAGCATATGGCACAATAAGCTTTATTGGGTAACAAAACAAATGCAAGTATGTTTTTTTCCGCCATAGCAGTGAAATGATGAAATAGAAATGCCATTTAAACTTGGATGGTATGTTAGCACAGAATTTGTTTCAGGTAGAAAAGTTAGGAGTCAAAAGAAAAATGGAAACTATCAATGAAATACAATATTCTGCGTTAAGTATGTTACAGCTTTTAAAGCCCCGGTCATGAAGAAATGACAACGGTGATGTTGGTGGGATTTACAGGGTTGAAAGAGGTCATTACTGTATTTCATGACCACTTCCAGGGCCTAAAACTCATGACTTAGGAGTAACAAAAATTACCATAGGAGGCAACCTCAGCGAAAGCATGTACATATGTGTTATTTTTAAATGATTTGTTTTTTTTCAGAACTGGAAAACAGAAGGATATTCTTCCCATTTAGAGAATGGGGCGGATCTCTAGAGGCATTTCCACGTGCTTCTGAGCTATGGGAGCAAATATATAGGCTAAAAGAAAAATAAATGTTGTACATGGACAAAAGTTGAACTAGTTGCAATCTCCAATCATTGTATGGTGAAAATTAGCCTTGGCCTATTTTCTTCTCAAACCACAGTCTCATTAGGGGATATTTTGCCTGGGCAATTCTGCTTTCTCCATGGAAATGACCGTTTTTCTGGAGTAGCAGGAAAAGGTACGCTCTTAAGCAGAAATGCCAGCACAATGCAGGATTGTGTCTATACTTAGGGGAAGGACACATTAGCCTGGGGAAAAGGAGGACTGAAAACTTTCAGCAATGAAACAGAATGACCCTTTGGGATTAGCTATGGCTGGATGGTGTGGACACCCAGATATTCACCAAATTCAGTGCAAAGCTAGCAGTTAATTGCAGTAAACAGGGAAAAACAAAATCCTGATCATGTCCTTGGGATATCCTGATCCTCTTCCTAAAGAAGGAAAGTAAAAATGCTGTAAATTAAACATAGATTGTCTTTCCCAAGATACCCCTTCCCATGAATGGTTGCTGGATTCAGTAGCAAAGCCCATCACAGGAGATATCTTGAGTGAAATCATTAGGATTGGCTTTGACTTCACAGAGCTGCTAAACTAACCACCAGTGCAAAACTAAAAGAAGAAAAGCCGATGCCCCTGGCTTGTTTTTTCTTTGTTGGTTGTGTTTTCCTTAAAATTCCAGAGACGCAATTCTGTATTTCCATAAAGGTTGATTTTTCCCTCTGTACAGCAGCTAGCTCTGAGCTCTGCCTTGACCATTTACCTCGTACAATTAGTTACCAGGCTACATATGTGAGTTGGCATGATCTTCTCTGAAATATGATCCCTTGGATACACCACTTCAAATACAGTTTGATGTGAAAAATCTCCAGGGGTTTTGTTAGAAGAAAGGGACAAAAGCAATAAAAACACAGAGTCAAACTTATTTTACTAACAATTTGATTTATATTCAGCTAGAGTGGATAAATAGTGTAACAATATAATAACATTTGTATGAAACATATAACTTGATTTTTAAACTACAGATTACCCTCTGTCTCTAACCTCTCAAAAGAGAAAAATGTAATTCTATGAGCTTGATGCTAATAATCAATGATTTATCAGAAAGCCAGAGTTATACTGAATCCAGCTGCAACTTCTCTGGCTGAAATTTTAAAGACACTCTTAAGAAGGACAGTGGTTAGAGATCCTGGCACTGAAGTAATTGGAGATCCCAACCAGACCTAAAAGCAGGCACCATATTTTTAAGAATGACAGATCTGGGATCCAGCAGACCACGACAGGGACTGAACAGATCTGCCCTCCTACACAAATCAAAAGCCAACAAAAAAAGTTCTCCCGCAAGCACAGTTGCGTGGCGCACCTTGAACTGTTTCCAAGAGGGCTGTGTGTTTAAGACCATTAGATTTTGAATGTGGTATAAAACAAGGTCTTGGTGAAAATATCCAAATAACTTTGCAACTACTGTCCTCATTTCAAAACTTACACAGGAACTCAAGTCCTACTGAAATTCACTGTAGGCATTTCTTTAAGAGTTACCCTTTGATCAGTAAGTCTTATCAAAATGCATGTGGCCAAATGTATTTCCAAAAGTGATTCCATCTCTCAAAAAAACCCCCTCTAATCCTAGCTGACAAATTTACAGTTCCCATTATTTTGACAGGGAAGACTAATGACTGCTATCGCACAGACACTTTAAATGCAGTTCATGATCTTCTTGAAAGCAAATATTCAGATGGACAACAGGAGTTCAAGATAAAGTTGGTCAGCCCCTTAAATGATGCTAAATCTCCACTGTTCCAGGGAGTTCAATTGAGTTTTGACAACATTCAACAACTAGTTGTTTGTGGTTTGGGGTTTTTTTTAGTTACATTGTATTCTTTTCCTTTTCTTTTTGTATAAGGAAATGATTTTAAAAAATCTTATGAGTCTGAAAATTTTGTGGAACAGAATATATAACAGAATCAAGGAAAACACAACAAAGCTTGTGGTATCAAGTAGTCCTTATGTTGGAATCACCAAACAAGCTTTGAAGAGAGGGAGGAACTTGCCCCCCAGCCTCAGTCAGGCTGGTGGGCTGGGATTTTTTTTATTTTTTTCTTGATTGCATTGCATGGTACATGGCAGGCTTTTGTAGGTCATTTTTTTTGGTAAGTCATTCACGAATTTTGTCCAACAAATTCCTCCTACTTTGATATTTCCTGCTCTCCTCCTATGGATAATTACAATTCTAGTTATGGTCTCCTGATCTCACCAGCATCTTTCTGCTTACCCTCTAGTGACTACTAGAACATACTATTTGATTTTGCAAATAGTAAAGAAAACTGTAGTTAGAAAGCAAGTGTTGTTAGACACCTCTGCATCAGCTTTCATGTGCCACCTTGGCAGGAGTCCCTCCTGTGCAGGTCTCTATTACTGGCCTTGAATTTCCCTCAGGAGTCTAGATGTGGGTAAGAAAACCCAGAAAATAAACCGACCTCTGCTCCCCCAGACCTGTAGCCACTTAGTTGTTGAGCTGCACTCACATAGATGACAGCATGTGCAGTGTCATTTCCGTGAGGGAGTCTCTGCGTGTGCCTGGATGCATTTCATTTAAAAAATGATGTCATGCTTCACCAGCACTGCATTTATGTGTTCTGAGGCCCTGTTTGGTCTTGACTGTTTAGCTTTGTGGGAACTCCTGCAGGGAAAAAATGGTCATTTACCATTTTTCTGCATCTGGTGCCTATAAATCTACCCTTGAGCCAGCAGAAAAATTATTTAACTCAGGGAGGTGTCCTGGTAAGCTCGAAGGAAAGAGCCTGCTGCTTCATCATAAACAGCTGTCAACTTTTATCCTTAAAAGAAACACTTATTTCTGTGCAGGCCAAAGGCTAGGAAAATCATCCCCAGACTCAAGTTGTTTGGGAACCAAGATGTGCAACGGTGCTGTCACATTGATCCTCATTTCTCTCAATGAACTACTTTTTCTTGAGTTAATTTCATGTGTCAGATACTTTGAAACAAAATATCTGGCTGAATACCTGAAGCCTTACTCCCAAAGATCTATCTTCTGGCAGAAAGTCTAATGTTGCTAATGCTATTTTTAGTTCCTAATTGCTATTTCCTTTTCCTCTTTGATCATCTTGGATGGAGAACAACATAAGAAAAGAAGGCAAGAAGAACATTCACAGTATGTCTTATTTCCTCTAGTGTCACTAAGACACAGATGTGATGTAGATCATGTTCGTAGTTATGACAAAGGCGGTCAGCAGACCAAATTTTGAGTATGGTCCCAGTTCTGAGCTTCATTCTTCCTCACTTGGTTAGCAACCTTTCAGCTCAGTTCAACTTGCACTTGAAAAATCTCAGTGTATTCAAAGATTTTAATCACGCCTTAGAGACATTAAGAGCATTTTAGCCTCAGTTTCCTCCCTGCGTTGTAATGGAAAAATAAAATCTGCAGAAGTTTTGTTTCACCCTCCTGAGCTCTCTGCTCCTGCTCTGTCTGTTCCTTGGTTCATGGCTGGATACTTCTCTATTTAGTAGAGCACAGGGCCATGAAAACAGCATCAGCCATCTTTCATGTTGTCAGTCCTTTCACCCCTAGTCAGCCTGGTTATTATTTATATTCTGGTTGAAAATGGAATGAATGTTTTTTCAGCTCTTCTATTCCAAATGGTGTTCAGCATTTGTCTGAAATGAAGAGTGTTGACTACGCAAAATACCTTCATTAACACTTTCAGGACAGTGCACCCAAAAATCCCTCTGGACTTGGGTATTGTTTTCAGCTGTTGCTAAGTTGTGTGGTAAAAGGCTGATCTCCATGCATGCTGAGGAGCACAGGGGCACAAGGCAGGACAGGGAGGGGTGGGGTGAACCCCAGTAACCCTGTCCCTGACCTGGCTGTAGGTGGAGACCATCTGCCCCATGGACTGGGTGGTACCCGTTGCAGTGAGTCACCACTCCCCAGGTCATCCCACAGGCTGAGGAGCATCACTGCCGAAGGGCACGGGATGCGTTAGGGGATGCAGGGGAAGAGTATTTGGGGATTGCATAAGATTTATGGGATGTTTAGGAGAGGAATCAAAGGTGGTGAGCTTGCTGTATTTTTGTAAAGTATGGAAGGTATTTCTAAAATGCTATTCTTGCCTTATTTTTAAATGGAAGCGTTGTGCAATGGGAAGAAGGGGAGAAAAAAAAGGTTGGTTTGCTTTTGAAGACCTAAGGGTTTCTCAGATAACAAGCATTTTCAGTATATTTGCATCTGTGTGGGCAATTGTGCCAAGACTCTGCAGTCTGTTGCTAGAACCAAGATCACATTTCTCAGCCTGCCAAGCTCTAAATATGAGAAACACCACATAGCACAAGGGCCCAGAGAAAGGAAAACAAGACTTTGTAAATCCACAAAGCCAAAAAGGATCGGAAAGGGGAGGAACTGGATTTGCATGTTGTGAACAGAAGGTACTGTTCCCTGACCTGTATTCTAAGATTCAGCTATCGCCCTGCAAATATTTCACAGTAATAAAAAGGAGCAAACGACAGTTGTGAAGGGACAGAGATAAATCTGTATCGGAAATAAGGGAGTACTGAAAGATATGGCTGAGATATACCTGAGTACGGATATATATAATAAAAAGTCTGACAGAATGCTTGCACTGGATATGTACACTCGTGTTGTAACAGCTGACGACGTGAAAGCCTTGGTAGCGATGGAGCTATTTATTGTTGATAACAGCATGGGGAAATGTAGCTTTTGTCCGTGCCAAATCGCTCCTTTTACAAAGCAAAATAACGCATGTCAGCCAGTTCAAGATATTTTTGTCAAAAAGACACTACTTGGAGACAGTATACATACACACAGACGCCAACACAGAGGCACGAATACGTGTGCGTGTGATTCCCACGTTGATGAAACAGTCTTGCAGAATTTAAAGGAGGGGCATCCAGCATCAGGCTGAAAAAATGGTGGCAGTAGCTTTTTGATGGTGGAACTCGTAAAAGTTACGTTCTGTATGGGTTTTGGTAGCTGTTTGACAGAGTGCTGTATCAGGACTGAAATTTTTCAGGAAGGCAATGGAAAGACCAGGAGACAATACTAAAAAGAGTTGTTTGTCCCATCTGGATGTTATCACCTCCATTTCCTGCCTATACACCTTTTCTAGGTGAGTATATTATAACTTACACAAATGGACTGCTAACGCTGCGGAGTTTGAAAATCAGACCTTTTGATGCTTTTCTAACCTCTTTGACTTCCTCGCCTTTTCACAGCAATCGCAGAAGGAGCACCAGAGAGCTTGGAAGCACACGGGCAGGGCGGGAGGGAGGCTTTGACGCACCCCTTCCCTGCCTCAGTCCTCTGCCCGCGGGCGCAGGCTGGCACGGGGTGGAAGCTGCCCAGGGGGGTCCGTGGAGCCCAAAAGCACGCTGCCGTGGGCGTAGGGTACCAGGTGGGTAGCAGCTCTTCCTCACAGCTGCGCACTTTCCCAGCTCTGCGTTGGGAAGTAGCACTGGTCCAACTACCACCAAGTAAATGTCTTGTGTTTGATCACGGTAATAGAAGAGGCAGAAGCAGGACTTAGACAAACGGCATATCTGAGTTGTTCGCCCTGTGGATCCTTCTCATGATAATGAGTCAGAACAACTTGGCTCACGATTAACTCTGTTCTTCTGAGGTAATAATTTTCCTCCGCAGGCAACGCCTCTGAGCAGCTGACGGTCTATTAGGGGAATTAATTATGAGTTTGCACTTCTCTTTTGAGAAACAACATTTAAAGGTTTGCTTTTATTTATTTATTTAGATTCAGCCTGCATGGTACATTTACGTATGTAAAACACACACAAAAGGCAACTTTGCAGCCAATTTTCTTCCATGTCAGGTCACATGCATTTCATAAAGTTTAGTATCACAGAGAGAAATGGCAGAGCATTTCATACATTGCTGTCTCGCTGGGGACAAGTTGGGAGGCTGAGAGATAATAACAGCAGCTTTCAGCTATCAAGTTAGCTTGGGCTATGACACAAATAATTATTACTGCCATTATCTTTGAAGCCAGATGTTTGGTGTCCCTGTGAGGAAAAAAAAAAACCAGAATATCACTACTACTTCTAAAAGGCATTTTTTTCCACATTGTTATAACTGAGCAAAGAATGATATGACTAGGGACTGAGTTGAAATATGGAGGGGAAAAAACATTTCTATAAATGGCAGAAAGGATTAATATAATTCATCTCCTATTTGTTAGTGGTCTTCTGTTGTCAGGATGTGCTAAAAAGAACACATAAATGGAAACAAATTGCAAATTATTACGGCAATGTTCTGTCAGGTGAAGCTGATATGAAAACTCTTAAATAAATCACCTGGCATGTTTATTAAAAAAACCCCAAAACAAACAAGCAAACAAATCTCTATGGAGGCAGCTTGCAGCTGTTTTATTACACTGATAAACATGGGACAAGGCTCAGAAAAAGCAATGAGGCAGGTCGTCAGATACTAAGTTTCCTTTGAACACGATACCAGAGCTGAGGAAAAATGACAGCACATTTGTCACAGCGATGAATATGGAAGTGGACATGTTCAGCTGAAGTTGGAGAAAACAGAAAGGCAAAAGAAACAAACAAAACCCCCAAGCCCCTTACCTCCACCAAGGATCCACAAACATTAAAACATTAATGGTGACCTTTGGAAATGTTGTCCTCAGTGGCTAGTCTATACTCACCAAGCCAGTCCCATACCTATGGGAATGGTGGCCACTGCTGGTTCATCAGCCACCACCTGCCTAGGGGGGACAATGATGGACATGGCTGAAGCGTGGGCATGTCTGCCCCCGCTGGGTTCTTCACCCCAACATCACGTGGCTCTGGAGATACCCAGCCAGTGCCCGAGACATGAGCAAAACAATGGGATAACTCTTGGTAACACAGATTTCAGTTTACCAACATGGCACTGGAAGGGGCTGCTATCCCAGAAAACTTCATTATGATACAAAACCCTTCCTAAATTAATCAAACTCTGCCATAGAATTAGCTACTGTGCTTTGCATGTTATTACTTTTTTTGTATGTGTGTTGATGAACGTAACAAATCAAATCAATCCTAAGGCTCTGTTTTGAAAAGTTCTCGTAGCAGCATGCCATTTTACACATTAAAGGCATTGCTTAGCTCTTTCTGTACCTATCTCAACACTGTTGTATTATTCTCCATCATCTTCATCCTAACCAATAATTTCAGAATGTGACATTGATCAAATACTTTGCTGAAGTCAATAGTTTACTGCGTTTCCTGAATCAGAAAGTGAAATAACTATCTAATGGTTTATGAAAAACATTTCACCTTTCTAGACCAAGGCAAGGAATGATTTCAGCAATGCTTGAATTTAGAGAGATTTACTACACAGGCCCTCATAATTTTCTTTCTTGTCCATTACTCTGAATAGTGTTCTGTTGGAATTATCCATTTTGTTTATCTCTCATCTTCATTTACAGCTTATACCGTTCTTTTCTGCAGTTTGACCAAGGTCTACAGTCCCAGCTGGAGTGATAACAAAAATAGCCAAGGCATTTTAGATCAGAGTTGAAGCAAAGTTATAAAGCTGTTTTCAGACGTTGCCGTGAGACCTACTCATATTGAACATGATCAAGCATACAAGTAAAATTAATTTGAAGCTTTCTATTGAATTTAGAGACCTATGAAGTAGGCTTTGCAAGTACCTTCCATTAGCCAGAAATAACTCATAGTGTTTTAAGGAAAGATGAACTTTGGAGAGTACCTTTAATACTCCCGAAAATCTTTTGAATGCTATCATAGTATGGGAAAACAAGTAAAAGAAAAAAAATCCAGCTTTATAACCTTCAGTAAATTTGTATTCAGACTTTCACCAAGAATCGCAGCTCACACTGAGGACTGACCAGCCAGTAACTGTGCTTTTATTTTTGTAAAATTCTTAATTGTCTGTTAAGACTGCAATTATGACATTGGATATTCTCCAACATTAGACGTTGCTTGCCACTTAAGCACTGATAAATGTGAGTATGCCAGAAGTCCATGTGAATCCAGTGGGATTACTCAGATCCTAAAAGTTAAACATATTTGAGAGCATTGCTGAGCTGAAATCAGACTGAAGTCTCCCAACACCCAAGTCCAAAGTCAGCAGAGCATTACTTCTATGAAATGATTAATGTAGGAGTGATAACCTTTGAATTTGCCTAACAGAAATAAATTTACAGTGATGTCTGCCTTATGAAATGTTTACCACATCCTCATTTCAAATAAGGCAGTTCCTCTCGGGATTTTTTATGAAAGAAAGAGAGGCACTGGGTTTTTGTGGTCCCCACAGTGGTGTTTCGCCTCCCTTTCCCTTGGGTGCAGTAGATGTGGAGGTTGGGTCATTATGCAGCCCCATTAGCACCTGGCCCAGGTTATGCAGAACATAACCCCATGCTTGTACTTCTTCTATAGTAGTCTTTACTGCTAAGGAAGAGATATTACAAACAAATGGCATGGAGTTCAGGTTATCTGGCAGTCAAAATATGAGAAATATAATCACTACTGTCCCTTGCCTGAGCCTTTTTCATCTAGTTTTCCTTGAAATTTGCTTTTCCTTGATTTGTTTTTCCTCTTGTGTCTCAAAAAGATCTAGGAAATTATTCTATTTAATTGGTCATATCCCACTGGATTTTAAAAAGCTTGACAGTTTGGTGATCTACAAATCTGTGAAAGAGTAGTTAATATACACATATGAGGTCAGTAGAATAAAGACAGTGAAAATTGAGACATCCTCCAAGAAAGCAGTGAGTCTTGAATATTGAACATGCACTGGGTGAAGTCTCTGCTTATCAACAGCAAATTACACCTAACTTTGGACAATATGGTAAGGCAAAGCTGCTGGGAACCTGTGACTGTACACTGTGCAGAAGTCAATGGTACCGAAAGCAGCCATTTAATTTTTTTGCAACTTTCCCCCCCTTGTGTCTGCGTCCTCCTGGTCCTTTTTGATCACCTTCAACTAGCTTCCATCTCTCCTTTCCCAAACTGAAGAGGTCATTGCTTCAACAACCAACATTGTCAATTCACAGTACATCTTGGGACTGATGTACTGTGTGCCATAAATGCCCCAAATCCCAAACTCAAAATTGCAGAAATTAGATGACTGAAGAAAAAAAACCCACCAGTTTTCAAAGTCTGTGCTACTGTACAGAAGTGTCAGTGTTTTTGCCGAATAGCTCTAGTTTTGTCAAAACTAATTTTTCTCTCGGTTGCCTGATTTCAGTTTCATCATTTGTGATGACTAGTTACAACATCTCTTAAGAAAAAATTAAAAATCACAGGTTTTGCTGCAACTCCTCTGTGGTAATTTATTTGTAAGACATTCCAATGGCTGCCAAAAAAAAAAAAAAAAAAAAGAGATCACACAACAGTCATTATTTTAAAAGCTTCTTTAGGGAGTCACTGAAAAGTAGAATAAGAGCAATAGTCGATAACTTCAGGCACTTAGTTGACTTGATGATCTGAGTGTCTGACTATCATGATGGAGTTTTTCCTTATGGAGGAAGTTCTAGGACACCCTTTCCTTGTGGGCTGTGCATGTAGAATATGAAGGTCACAGGACTGAAAAGGAATAGTGTAAGTTGTAGTGTGCATAGCTAGCAAAATTACTATTACATCAGTTTTTTGAACCCTCGTGGTCTTAGCATCATGAAAAATAGGTATGTTGGTGGTTTTGTCTGCTGTCTGTTACATCTTTCCTTCCCCTGCTGAAGCACAGCAGTCACATCCACAGCAGTATGTCTCTGGATTCAAAGTAATTCCTGAATGCATGTAATTCAGAACACTTTATTCCTTTCATCTTCCCTCCCCCTCCCCAGACATTCCTGTTGTTAACGACTTTGTAGAATCAAACCCTACACGTTCAGAAATCATGTGCAACCTCCAGGGAGGAATTACTCAAAGCCCGCTGCGGGTTGTTTTATTGCCCAGGACAGAACAGCTGAGGACTCTGGAGCTGCAAATCCCTAGAGTGTTTCTAAAATAAAGATCAGATTTGACCGCCCTTTGCTATTGTTGATGCTCTCATTGGTCTTAAATATCTGGTATGTATTTGTGATTGAAAATGTCTCCTAAAAGTGCAGCTGGAACAGGAAGAGACCCTTATAAAACCCTTCATAAAAACAAAAGAAACAAACAAAAAACCCCAACAAACAAACAAACGAACCACACAAAGTTTTCTCCCTGATTTTATTAACACCAGCAGGTAGAGTGGGTTATGTCGTTACCATAACTAAAGCATGAACAGATTCAAACTTTTGCTTAGTTAGGTATCTCCAAACAATTCACAGGAATTATTTGGAGGGGAAATACTTTGTTCAATGACTATGGGCAGAAGGCAAATTCAGCTGCCTTTTTGATTTTTAACAACATCCTGCGCTCTGCTTCTGACATTACCAGTTCTTGCACCAAAGGTAGAAAAACTACGAAGGTGGGAAATTAGTTTAAATATCACATCTGATTGACAAAGGCAAAGCGCTAGTTTGCTGTAGTTCAGCGTCAGCCCTGGGCAGAAGCTCCGATCCTGGACATTAACCCTTCAGAGGACAGACTGTATCAAGATTGTGCTATACGTTAATCATACATACGTATTTTGGCCATTGTGCATACAAGTATAGATTTATACAAACAAGTAATAATATGGAGAATGGCGATTAGATACAGCTGCCATTGAACTGTACCTAGTACTCAGGCATAACAAAGACTAATATAAAGGTTTCCTCAGTGGCTTTTCAGGCGTTATAATATTTGTTCTTCTTTGAACTAGAAGGTAGATACAGTTGTCCTTTAGCTGGTTAACATTTAGATTTATAGAAAATCAAGAAACTGTCTTAATCTAGTCCAGTAAAAAGCTACTATTTTCTATGCTTATATAAGAAGCTATATTTACCCTTAAATATTAATAATAATAACAATTGCAATTATACATAAGTTATATATAGATTATTTCCATGTTGATACTGCCTCAAACCCCAAAGAAGACTAGAGGCTTGTAGATCCACATAGAATCCACGTCTGGATTTTACCAACCCAAAAGTTGCCTAACCAAAAGGGTTTAAAAGTGGTATAGCAACAAAATAGATGCTACTAGAGGAAAAAGAGAAGGCATCTGACAGATGGACCACTGGGTGGATAAACAATTGGCTGGATGGTCTCACTCAAAGAATTCCAGTCAATGGTTCGCTGTCCAAGTGGAGACCAGTGACAAGTGGTGTTCCTCAGGGGTTGGTATTGGGACCCATGCTGTTTTACATCTTTGTCAGAGACATGGACAGTGGGATTGAGTGCAGCCTCAGCAAATTTGTTGAAGACACCAAGCTGTGTGGTGCAGTCGACACTCTGGAGGGAAGGGATGCCATCCAGAAGGACCTTGACAGGCTCGAGAGGTGGGCTGGTGCCAACCTCATGAAGTTCAACAAGGCCAAGTACAAGGTCCTGCACATGGGTCAGGGTAATCCCAAGCACAACTACAAGCTGGGCAGAGAATGGATTGAGAGCAGCCCTGAGGAGAAGGACTTGGGAGTGCTGGTTAATAAGAAGTTCAACATGACCCAACAACGTGTACTTGCAGCCCAGAAGGCCAACTGTATCCTGAGCTGCATCAAAAGCAGCGTGGCCAGCAGGTCAAAAGAGGTGATTCTGCCCCTCTGCTCTGTTCTGGTGAGACCTCACCTGGAGTACTGCGTCCAGCTCTGGGGCCTCCTCAACATAAGAAGGACATGGACCTGCTGTAGTGAGTCCAGAGGAGGGCCACAAAGATGATCAGAGGGATGGAACACCTCTCCTACGAAGACAGGCTGAGAGAGTTGGGGTTGTTCAGCCAAGAGAAGGCTCTGGGAAGACCTTATTGCAGCCTTCCAGTACCTGAACGGGTCCAACAAGAAAGATGGAGAGGGACTTTTTACAAGGGCATGTAGTGATAGTACAAGGGATAGCAAATTTAAACTGAAAGTTGGTAGATTTAAATTAGATATTATGAAGAAATTCTTCAGTATGAGGGTGGTGAGGCACTGCAACAGGTTGACCAGAGCAGTTGTGGATGCCTTACCCTGGAATTGTTGAAGGCCAGGTTGGATGGTGCTTTGAGCAACCTGTTCTAGTGGAAAGTGTCCCAGCCCATAGCAGGGGGGTCGGAACTAGATCATCTTTAAGGTCCCCTCCAACCCAAGCCATTCTGTGATTCTATGATTCCAATTTGCCCCTAGTCAAAATGAAGGTCAGTGGTAGAGGTGGAATTTACCTCTAGGGCTGTTGATCTACGCAACTGCAGCGCTTCTCAATTTTCCTAAGTCTTTCAGAGGTCCTTTAAATAACACATTGTACACGCTACATAAATGGGAAATATGCAGATAACTTGGAAACATAAATTCAAGAGGCAAGGTGGAGTAGTTGCCTTGTAGAGCCCATCTATTTCTAAATGATGACTCTGACAGCTGAACAAGTGCACGATGACAATTATTTTTCATTTTATTTTGTTGAGTAGAAAGCTGCTGTGCACGGACTCATCACTGCTGATACTTATACCATTAACAAGATGTGTTCTCCTACTTGCTTGGTTTCCACACAGCTAGCTACTAACTGTAACAACTGGGCTGCTATCAAAGTGTATCAAATAGCTCCCAATTTCTTCACTTTGAACCAAGTACCTTTTTTCCCCCCCGACTCCGACTTAACAGGAAAATTGGAAAATATTTAAGCAAGTGATGTTAATAGAGCCCCGTTTGGTACTTACATCATATATTAACATATCAAACACAGTTTAACATTCAAAATATCTCCTGTCTGGCAGCCAGGAAATTATGCCATAATGTTAATGTACATGCCCTTATTAAATTCTGTCTCTATAATAGACAATCTGTTATAACGTAAAGGGAACAGCAATATATCACAGATATTACAGCACAGACTAGCACCGCAAAGATAAAATTTCAAATATACATACTTATACAGCTACTATCTGAATATCTTCATTTTTAATATCTTTATTGAATAACTTTATTTCTCCTGCAAATAAACCAAGGACTCAATAAACATTTACAGGCAGGGAGAGCAGGCACCCAGGGAAAGGGGAAGGGGGAAGGGGAAGAATAGCAAGGAATAAATGTCACGTACATGATCAGCGTAAAACAGTGTAAATTCACATGAAATCTGGGGGCAATCCTGCCTCCCTTCTGTCTCAAGCTGTCTCTTCCCAGCGCCATCTCACACTGGCTTGGACCCAGTGAGGGAGATCAGTTCACTTGACCTGATTGAAATTTAACTCCGGAGGGGAAAAAATTACTTTCCGCCAACTCATGCGACTCACTACACTTCTGCACGGTTATTTTAACCATCCCGAGCAAACAAGCGAGAGGGCACAGCCAAGGGAGAAGTGCGCAGTAGAAGGAATGAGAAGCTGCCCGTGCCCAGCAGTGCAGAATCCAGAAACCAGCTGAAGCTCGTTTTGAAACTCCACTGTAAGGAAATGCAGTAAATTTTAGGAAAGTCTTCAACAAAACCTGTTGAAACTTGAAATTTATGTTTTGCAAATTTAAAGTAGTCTAAAACGATAAAAGCAAATGCCCACATTTCCTAGAATTAATTTTTTAATTTTAGTTTTAGTTTCAAAGCAAAATTTTTTTTTTTTAATTGAATCGAGATTGTCCTTAGAAACCCAACCCTGAGAAGCTTTACTACATTCCCACTTCTGCAGTTCCTGGAGTCCCCTGTGCTGAGATGCAAACATCAGAAATTGGCATCCGTGCTGCCCGTGCTATCTGTGTGATACCATTTCTCTGGAGCCACAACGTCTGGGAGCTGTGGTGTCATATGCTCCTTCATCTGGCAGTGCTGCCAGGAAGCTGCACAGTTTGGATGCACAATTTCCCAGAAAGCCACTGCGGGAACTTACTCGTATCTCTATATGTAAACTTACATTCTCTGAGACTTACATAGCAATCTGAGCAAGGAGAATCCAACCATCCTGGAAGATGGAATTTCCTGGGAAAAAAATAAATAGTTTGAACACATGAACAAAACTGAGCAGTTTCTAACAAACTTTCACATTTGAAGTTCAATTTGTCTTGCTCTTCAGAAATCCAAAGTTCCCTAGAACTGTTTTTCTTTAGAAAAATAAAATTGTCCATTTGAATATGGGGAGCCGTAAAGTGGATCACTAGAAAAATGGGGAAGAAGAAAGCTTTCGAGAAAAGGCGCAGTTGCTCATTACTGTTTTACCCTGGGCACGGCGGGCAGGCTGTGGCTCTTGTTACACCAGCCAACACTGCACAATGAGGACTGTTAAAACAATTGCAAGGCTGAAGACAACAGACACCAAACATAAAATTTGAGCCAAGAGAGATGAAAGAATAAAAATATTTAAAATACATATAGATTAAATTCAGGAGGGAGAACCTGAATGTAGTAACAAGATTTACACAAGTTCTAGAGGAAAACTGTTCTTATTCAAACCAACAAATAGGGTGAGATTTTAACTATAAATATTTTGTTTAGATTATGCTGGACAGGAGAGCCTGTCCACCACTCCCATTCCCTGCCTTCCCTTCTTCCTTACCTGAATAAGATGATTTGCTGTCCTTTTCTTTTCGCCTGGCTATGCCATTGCTTCCTCAGTGTCCCACTGTGCTCACTCAGAACTACTGACTTCTCCTCCTCCCGGCCCCTTGGAGATGACCACTGTCACCTTCTTTGCCCTCACTCATCCCTGCTGCTACGAGATCCTGAAGTACGGACCTGGCTGCCTTTGCTGTGGGCTGACCTTGCCGAAAGCCGGCATGCCAGGTAGCACCCAGGAATGGGAGCTCAGCTGCATTGTGCTCCTCCTGAGATGGGGAACGTCCCGTAGCTTGAGCGGTGAACTGCACCTGCAACCCTGCAAGCCCCCTCCAGCGGGCTGCTGTGGCCCTGTTTCTGTGTCCCCGTTTCCTTTTCACGTTTGGTTTCCGTTGTTCACGTTTAAGCCTCCCAAATAGAAAAATACTGCTTACTGGGTATTCGTACCCTCTGCAGCACTCCAGGCCTGATGTGAGGCCTCTGCACCGCTACACGTCTAGATGAGAATATCCTCTCTCTCTTAGGTTAGTGATTTTATTTCTTCTCCCCTATCCCCCCCAAAAGCAAACCAACAAAAACATAAATACCACGAACGACATAAACACCACGAACAACATAAACAAGTAGTTGGGTTATAGTCAAATAGGACATAGAGTCACTCTGCCTTCCTGCACACCTGCTGCTGGTTGGTGCTGCCATGTTGTGTCCTTGTCAACCTCCTGCATCCCACTGCCCTTTAGTTAGCTTGCCCGGCTGTTTACGGTTCACACTTTCTTTGGCATTCTTTTAAAAATAAGCCTGGATAAATGTAGCCTTGCTGCTGGACTTTCTACTTCTGGCCTCCTCGGGCTGTTCCCAGGACCCACAAAAGTCAACAGAATTAAAGCTTCCCACTGAATTCACTGGAGCTTTAGATCTTTCTGCTGTGGCTAATTAATCTTGTTCATCAGTTACTCCCCAGGTCCCATTCCTTCTTCCTCATGACTTCGTGCTAGTGCACATTATTCTTGTCTTTTAAACATTAATTGTTGCTGTGCATGCCCTTCCTGTAATGTATTAAGATTAAATCCCCTCCAGATATCCACCTTCCTTCTTTTGCCAATGCTTCAGAGACTGGGGAGTCAGAATGTGGCAGGTGCGATACAGGCCAATTAAAAAGCAAATTTGTGCTAACTGATGGGTAATCTTCAGTGGAAATCACAAGCGACATTATCAGATGCCTGGGGAAAATTTTCATTAAGCAAATTCTTCCACTGCTGGCACAGCTCTGACACCTCCGCATGTTGTAGCTGCTATAAGGTAAGTTTCCTGTACTTTCACCCTTGGATTTTTTTCCTGTTGCTCGCTGGCTCTTGTATATACTACTAACCATCTTCCTTTTTTCCTAAACCAAGGGACAATTCAGGGGTACAGTGAGTCAAACCAACCATTAATCTGCTTTCTATTTACTTCCTTTTCATAAGTATAAGAAGTACAAAAAACCCCAAACCAAAACTACAACAACAACAACCAAACAAACCCTACTTACTTAATAGATGTTATTGTTAGAATATTGTTATTATTCGCAAAACAGTGTCACCTATAATCAGTATCAGAATCGCAGTTCAGAATCAGAGTTCAATCTCTAACCAGAATCAATTCCTATGAGAGAAAAAGACATGTATTTTGAAAAATCACTGTTAAATTGAAAATCTTACAGTCTACATGCACAGGTCAGACAAAGGGTGGGAGAGGAAGAGGCAAGGTGAAGTGAAACCAGGGGTACGCAGCCGCAGATGGGAATGTCCTTTTCTCCATCCATGGCATTGCCAGTTAGGAGATGCTGCCCCTCTTGGTTTGTTTTGCAGATGACTTAAAAAATCTTACGCATTCCTTTAAAACTTATCCAAACCCCAGGACAGCCAGTGGGCTCATCCCACCAACACTGACGGGCTGTGATTCAGTTTCTGAAGAGGAAAGACACGTAGAGGTAGGGTTTTGAGGAATCAGTATTTTTCAGAAGATCCTTCTTTGCCCTACTCGGGGGTCAGACAGTTGCCAGCAATACATGAGAGGCTGAAGCGAGCGGGAGCAAATACAATCTCTGTGCGTAACACTGCCGAGAGCTGGACTGTCACCCTATCCTATATGAGAGAGCAGAAGTTCAGCTCCTTTAACTTGAGTAATTGCAATTGAGAGCCACAAAAAATACCCCAAAACAAAAAAACCCCAAACAAAACTGGACAGGCTGGATCGATGGGCAGAGG
>NW_010552254.1:15654-21352 GCF_000687285.1 Phaethon lepturus | reverse complement strand
GGGTGTGCCAGGTGTGTGCATGTCTGGGTCAGCCGCCCCCGCTGGTCGCCTTCCCCTCCCCCGCCAGCGACGGCACCTGTGTGCGTGCGCCGGTCACATGGGGCCTGCGCTTCAGACACAACACGGTTCCTAGGGCAGAGCCCGAGGGATGCTGCCAGCGTTCTGCCAGCTGAGGGGTCACTGCAGGGAAATAGGTTGGAGGAGGAGAGGGAAAGCCCAAGCCCTCTTGAGCGCACCGCGCGCCGTGGCCCACGGCCGTAGCAGTGTCTGTATGTCTGTCTGCGGTTCCCCCATCGCGTTTGTCACAAGTTGTATTTGCTGAGCAATAGTGCTGGGTATGAGCAGCGTGCTGAAGGGACGAGGACCTTGGTGAGTTAAGCCTGTGCTTACAAACACCGAGGGACAAATGTGTTCACTGATGCTTCTTCACCCCTGTGATAGTGAGCAAAAAGCCCCTGGGTGGGAGACAGCATGTTAGCCTTAAGTAGGGAGAGAAAGATAATATCACAAGCACGTGATTTTTTTTGGTAGAAAATCTGTGCCTTGTATGCTGTTGTATTCCATTACTTCTGATGCTTTAAAATTGGTGTCAAACTCTCCAAAATGACATGGCTGTGAATACTCTGCTTGTGTTGATGAGAGATTCTCTTCATGAAAAGATGAGTTGATGTTTGTCCTGCGTCTTGGTTTAAAATCCAGGACCAATCTCAGGCTTGATACTGTAGTCCAAAGAAGCAAAAACAGGGGATTGTAATTTTATGATCTGAATTCTTTATTTGTTTAGATGCTATTGTTGCTCAGATAGAACTGTGTGAAACAGTTGCCTAATGGCCATTAGTTGCAAGAGATTATAGTTAAAATTTATTTCTAGAATAGTTTGGTCTTACTAAGGTTTGTGACATTTAGCACAGAAATACAAATCTCTGACAAATTCTTTGCTATCTTATCTTGAGCTTGTAGTTATTACCCATTCTCACCATA
The DNA here is from genome assembly GCF_000687285.1 of Phaethon lepturus. Lineage (NCBI taxonomy): Eukaryota > Metazoa > Chordata > Aves > Phaethontiformes > Phaethontidae > Phaethon > Phaethon lepturus. The sequence goes on along the minus strand of NW_010552254.1, from coordinate 20,371 downwards.
TTGGACTTTCATTCAGTCCATTTCTTCCACTGGACAAGGTACCAAATCCCTGTTAGTAAATAATCCCGAGCTGTCAGACTGGAGGTCATTGGTAGGACAGTATTAGTAGAGGCACAGTGCAGACACCTGAGTCTGGTGACTCACTGATGTTTAACTACTTGATGAAAGATTGTTTTAAATGTGAAGCTCTAATAGGAAAAACACATTAGCATATTTCAAGCCTCGATAGTAAACTGATTGTACATTTTTCTGTGTACAGTATAAATGTCTTCAGCACTTTGTTCAGTAATTGGCCTTGCAAATGTAGCACCAGTCCATCTTTCTGGAGAGCATCTACGTACTCTTACTTGGTCACAGCCTGTTCTGATGCAGTGATAGTGTCTTGTAGCTGAGTGCTGATTTTGATTAGTCTTTTCTGATCCCTTGACCCAGGCGTCTTTTTCAAAGAAGTTTCATGGCAAATTTTCAATCTTTCTACCATCTCTTTCAATTAATAGAGAAAGTAAGAATGATTCAAACACAAAACAGGTTTTGAGTAGGTAGAAAAAATTAATATGATTACACAGACCTTTTTTTTTTAATAAATCGGTTGTTGAGGACAAGCAGGAAAAGAATAACTTGCCTGACCCTGCCATGTGCTTTCCCCATTTAATTTGTTAGCTCTTGTTTATTTCATGGGGAAAGAATTCTTTTGTATTGAACATTTTTCTGTTTTAATTAAAGATGTATATTATTGTCACAGAGATCTCTGTCAGCTCTTGGCAGCATGTTTGCCTGGTATAGAAATAACAAGGGAGTTAAATATCCAAATGTTGAAACCCTCCCTCAAGAATACAATGTAGATCAAGTTGGTGATAGTGCCATGTGTTTACTTAAGCATAGCAAAATGAGGAAAAACTGGAAGCAAATAGAAATGAGAGGGGCTATGGAGTTATAAAGAAAGTGAAAGGAAGAGAGCAAATCTAAGTGGATGCAAAAAAGTATGAGGAATTATCAAACATGTGTAATATAATTTACTTGTGGAAGTGCTTTTTTTAAGAGATAAGTTTGTGTAGTGCTTCTGCCTGAAAGCAGCTTTCTGCTCTGTTGTGGAAACCAGAAACCATTTTAATTTGGGACACAAATGTTTTTAGGGAGGAGGGCCTCCCATGTCTGTGGTCCCCGCCACTTCTGTATTTAATGTGGAGTAACTGGTACTCCTGAGATAGAAGTCAAAATTATGAAACCCTTCTTTCTCACTCTTCAATGAGTGTGTAGAATAGCTTTAAATTCTGGGCTGTGATGATAACTTCCATTCCTGTGCCTTGTATATTCAAAACTAACTGAAGGACTGCTGCTACTGTAGTTAAGGAATCTGTGATGGTTAAATTAATCTAGGAGATACTTTTAGTTTGGTCTACTCAAAGAAAGGATTGTTGTATCTTCCACATCTATTTTGCTGTAAATGCCTAAGTAGACCATGGTCCTTGATTTCAATGTTAGCTTTTTGGGAAAGTAATACTTTATTTAATGAATTTCCTATCTCAAATCTTCAGATCTCCCAATTGGTATTCCAACTATATAATAGTTCTGAAGTGGTTTGAAATTTAGTTGCTTGCATAAGTAAACTTTGGCCATATTGTAGTTAACTCTTCTGTGTTGGTTTTGCTTTCTGTTCCCAGCTGTCTGTAAATATTTTAACTAAATCCCAACGTAAGGAGATTATTGACTATAACCTCCTTATTTGGCCTGCTTGAATTCATGCAGACTGTTTCAGCTTGATTTATGAAAGGAAATAATCCTGAAAAAGAGAAAGCTGTCAGGAGAAAACACTTGCTCAGGTACCTTGCAGAGTCATTCCTGCAAATGCAGGTGGATTGGTTTGAATGCCAAAATGTGAAAGCAGTGCTGAAGCTGCGCAGAGGAGGGTTGAGAACTGCTCTAAGGTTTTTCCATATTGACTTAGAGATTGGCAGTATTCTGGCAGGGTGAGGTATGCGGTGTATTTTGGCAGGATCCTGGGGACTGTTGCTAACATTTTTGGTCAGGTTCTAGTTGTCGGTGAATATCTAAAGTAAAATAAAGTTCTGTTCACCATGTTTATGACTTCATCTTTTTGAGGTAACTCAGGTCAGCTGTTAGTCCAGGGCATGATGCAGCAGCATCTTGGACAAATGTTTGTACTCCACTTAGATCATTTTGGAAACCTAGGAGCTGTTGCTGGTTAAAGGAAGTCATGAAATTACTGATCATTCTTGCAAACAGGAAAGCCCATGACCCCATGGCATGTAAGGTAAATGATTAGCACTGTTTACCAAGTAGAGTGGATGTATTTTACCATTTTGTGCTTTTGAATGCAACTCCCAGTTGAAGTAAAGAACTAAGATACTGGTCTGTATTGAAAGGATACTGGTCCTGGTTTCTGAATCTTCCTGTTGTTTTCAGGAAACATTAGAGCATTGGGAAGCTGGGAAGACTGGCTTTTCAGTCACTATTTCCTCGATTTCCGTGCTGAAATTGCATTATTTGTTAAGCAGTTCCAAGAACCCTCTTATGAAACAGTACCGGGGGAGAGGTAGGCGTGAAGGACTTTTCACTCTAATTTCTGGCTGATCAGGAATCTGAAGTTGTAAGTGTTGCCCTTCCGTAAGGATTCCCAGAACTTCTGTGTTGATTTTTAACCTGAGCTCTGCAAGCATCATGTTTGCCTGGGTTAGGCTGCTCTTGCTCTGTGGCCTTTTTGTATTGATCTGTCTCCACTAAGCAGCAGTGTAACACTGTTTTCGATGACAGGGGTACTTAAAATACCAATGTAAAACCACTTCAGGCCAAGAATGCAATTCAGATTTTAGTTTTATTTGGGGATCCTAAAGAATTAGAGCATTTTTGTTTTGTCCTAAGAACTTAGAACTCTGTGTTTTTTCCTGGAAAACATAGAAACACTGTGCTCTCTTTTCACTTTCCTCTGAATCTAGGAGGACCTAGACTTGACCTAGGTAATAGTAAAGAAACAAACATACTGAGATACTTCGCCTTTATATTCTGAGTTCCTGTAGTTTGTTACCTTTTCTTTTTTTTTTTTTAAAGGCTTTTTATTCCATTCATCTGTTCAACCCATATGGACTTTTAGTATGCTTGGTGTCCTGTGTCAGAGAATCCACAAATAAACTAGGCAATAGATGAAGAAATATTTCCATTTGTTTAGATCTCTCTACTTACTAGTGTTATAAGATTCCTCCTAGTCTCATATGATTCCTCCTAGTCTTGTTGGTCTGAGTTGATGATAAAAGTAATATCCATGGCCTAACGAAAGATGTAAAAAACTTGAGTGGAAACTTGAAACTTCAAGACTGAGCATAGAAACCATAACTGGCGAAGATTTTACTTCAAAAAAGATTTTGCAGCTTTGAGAGTTTCAAAGGCAAATCCAGAAAAACATTTGGGAACTTGAGTACTTAATTCCAGCTGACATTGTGTAATGTCATTCAAAAGCTGCTAAGAACAGAAAATCTACCTATTTAAATACTGAATCTGTAGGTTTCAATACTTTTGCTGGTAAAGTTACTTGAGTTCTTAGAGTTTTGCTGCTGTATGTCTTCAGTGCTGCCCATATGTGAGTAGAAAGATGGTCCTCCTTGGCATCTGACATCAGCTATCACTTGAGATTCACAAAGTGGATGCCTTATCTCTCTTTTTCTCTGAAAAGCCTGGCCTGATGAGCCCATGCTCAGTGTATACTGATTATACTGAGTTGAGTATAAAAGCACAACTGCCCTGGTTACTTCCCCTAAAAAAAAATCCCAAACTTGTAGAGAATAAATGGTGCCTTCTCATTATGTTAGGTAAAGCATTGGCCCAGAAAGCATATTTGTTTCCATGCCATTCTCTATTGCCAAAGTGGTTAATCTGGATAGCGAGCAATCAAATTGGTCAGCAACAAAAATAAGCTTGTGATGTGTGTGTATATATTCACACGTGTGCATGCACACACATACACATATATACACACATGTTGTGTTGGGTTTGTGTAGCAAGGTTTGGTAGTAGGAGGGGCTCTAGGGGTGACTTCTATGAGAAGCTGCTAGAAGCTTCCCCTGTGTTCTATAGAGCCAGTGCCTGCTGGCTCCAAGACGGACCTGCCACCGGGCAAGGCCGAGCCCATCAGCGACAGTGATAGCGCCTCTGGGATAACAGAGTTAAGAAAGGGGGGAAAAAAAACAGCATGCAAGTATTGCAGCTGGAGAGAGGAATGAGAATATGTGAAACAACTCTGCAGACACCAAGATCAGTGACGAAGGAGGGGGAGGACGTGCTCCAGGTGCTGGAGCAGAGATAACCTTGCAGCCTGTGGGGAAGACCATGGTGAAGCAAGCTGTCCCCCTGCAGCCCATGAAGCTGCATGGTGGAGCTGAAATCCACCTGCAGCCTGTGGAGTACCCCACACCAGAGCAGGTGAGTACCCGAAGGAGGCTGTGACCCACGCTGGAGCAAGCTCCTGGCAGGACCTGTGGACCCATGGAGAGGGGAGCCCAAGCTGGAGCAGGTTTGCTGGCAGGACATGCGACCCTGTGGGGGACCCACGCTAGAGCAGTCTGTTCCTGAAGGACTGCATCCTGTGGAAGGGGCCCAGGCTGGGGCAGTTCATGAAGAACTGCAGCCCGTGGGAAGGACTCACGTTGGAGAAGTTTGTGGAGGGCTGTCTCCCGTGGGAGGGACTCCACACTGGAGCAGGGAAAGA
>NW_010552254.1:0-15503 GCF_000687285.1 Phaethon lepturus | reverse complement strand
AAGAGTGTGAGGAGTCCGCGCCCTGAGGAGGAAGGAGGGGCAGAGACAATGTGCAATGAATTGACCACAACCCCCATTCCCCATCCTCCTGTACTGCTTGAGGGGAGGAGGTAGAGAATTGGAGAGCAAGGTTAAGCCCAGGAAGAAGGGGGTGGAGGGGAGGTGTTTTAAGATTTGGTTTTAGTTCTCATTACCCTACTCTGATTTGCATGGGAATAAATTAATTTCCCCAAGTTGAGTCTGTTTTTCCCATGACAGTAATTAGCAAGTGATCTCTCCCTGTCCTTATCTCAACCCACAGCCTTTTGTTATATTTTCTCTTCCCTGTCCGGCTGAGAAGGGGAGTAATAGAGCGACTTTGGTGGACGCCTGGCATCTAGCCAAGATCAAACCACCACACGTGTATTCATACAGATACATAAAGTCAATCAAAAATATGTAGTCTCTTTTGACAAGATTTCACCAGTTTGGTGGCCTGAATTTTAGGGAATCTGGAGAAGCTGAAGATAGTTTATGTCAGAGGTTTTCACTGGCACGGTTCTTCTGACTTCAGTTAACAAATTCAGAGCATTCACAGATTCCTTTGGTCAGCTCATGAAATTTTTCCAGTTATTTACTTTTGAATTATTATACCTCCACTTACCCCCTTTTCCTACCTTGTTAAGTTTTTCTTTAGCTTTACAAGGACACTTCCTTCAGTTGTCTCAGAAGTCTTAGGAAGTCCTACATCATTTAGCAGCTGCAGCTCTTCTCATTATTAGGGAGGAGGGATCATAGTTTACTTTATGCTACCTACCCACTGCTTGATCCTACGCCTTCTCACATAAGACACAAGTTATGGGACTGGATTGTCATCAGACTGAGGAGTGCACAAACTAAAGACTTCCTAAACAAGTTATATTGATTCATTAGGTAGAAAAATGAACATTCCATTCTTACTTTTCAAAGAAAAGAGTAACACAGTTCTCTGCTCTCAAATATTATAGGCAGCTACACATAGGGCCTTGAAAGAACACTGTCCACCTCATATACTCATCTCACTTATTGTTCCAGGTACGCAAGTCCAAGAGAGAAGGAGATTTCCTTTTGGTGATGTACAATCCATTCAGTATGTTGCTATTGAGAGTCCTAATTCCACAAGCTATGCTTCTTATTCTGATTTTACTTAATGATATTATTCTGGAATCTAGGCATTTAGAAGCTGGCATAAAGGTTTTGAGTGTGCTTTTGGTTTGAAGCCCCAACAGAATATAAGTGCCGAAGAGAAATAATGAAGCCAGTTGATGAGGCCTGCTGAAACTTGCCAGTGTGTTGTGGCAATAAGAATAGTTGTATCAAAGAGGCAATATTTGAACTAAAAAGTGAATTTAGTTACACGGTTACGTATAGCAATGAAAACTGATGAAGAAGAGCCACTCGTTGCTGAGGAACTCTGAAGGAGGGGGGGGAACTTTACCAAAAAATGCAGAAATGTTGAAACTGAAGCCAGTGTCTTCTGTGAGCAGAAAATTCAACCAAGTTAAATCACTACTTGTGACAAGCTCTAAATGGACTGTAGCTGCTACTGAGTGTTATTCCTAGAGGGGAGTGAAACATTGACAGTTGGTCTCAAATTGAATCTGGCTTGCTATTTTTCAAAGAACTAACCATCTCAAATGCCATATATAAGAGAAAAAAAAAAATCTTCTTGAACACAGATTGCTCAAAGCCGGTGCAGACTGTGTAGTGATGCTGTTTTCTGTACCTCATGCTCATAGTTCCTTAAGTTGTGACAATTAAAACAATTGTCTATCCCAGGCTCTAAGTCAGTTCTGAAGAGGTCTAAACACTTTTGTCCTGTATAGCTCTCGTATAAATGGTTACCTGCTGTACAACTGCTTTCGGTCATTGTGATGATTCACCAGCAAAAGAAATGGCTGTTTCTTAGTTGTTACTTGTATGTGAAGTATTTAGTCCTTGATGCTAAAGTAAACTGATCTGAAGTACAAACCATTTTGAGTTGCAAAAATAGTCAGTGGAAACTGGATTAGTTTAGCAAAAAGTTCCTGTGTCTCTTTCTGGGGGAGTGATTGAACTGAAGGTCAGAGTATCGTTTCTTTGCTGTCAAGCTCAAATGAAAGTATGCAAGGAACACAGTTTTAGAATAGTCACCTACACATAAGGAGTTGATTCTGAAGGGGTTGGATTTTTCCATGCTTTATGGGTTGTATGATATTTCACCTTTCTAACAAATGCCGTGGATGTTCATATTTTAGAAAAATACTGGTTCTAAATTTCTCATACTCACTAACAGCTTTGTGTCTAATATTTAATTTGCCCAAGATTTTAATGATTGTTCTTTAATTTATACTCTTTAGTTTACTCACAGGAGATCGGGGTGGTGTTGAGTGTTTTTGGGGACAGATATTTTTCAAGTGTCCTTCAGCTGATTTGATTTCTATTGCTTTAAAATATCATCAAAGATTGAACTGCAAAACAGAACTTGCTGGTTGACTGTATGTCCTGGTTTCAGCCAGGATAGAGTTAACTTTCTTCATAGAGGCTGGTGTGAGGCTGTTTTGGATTTGGGATGAGAAAATGTTGATAAAGTGCTGAAGTTTTCAGTTGTTGCTAAGCAGTCAAGGACAGTCCAGCTTCTCATGCTGGCCTGCCAGCGAGAAGGCTGGGGGTGCACAGGAAGCTGGGAGGGGACACAGGCAGGACAGCTGACCCAGGCTGGCCAAAGAGATATTCCATACCGTATGCCATCATGCTCAGTATATAAAGCTGGGATGAAGAAGAAGGAAGGGGTGGAGGGACATTCAGAGTGATGGCATCTGTCTTCCCAAGAAATCATTACGGATGATGGACCCCTGCTTCCCTGGAGATGGCTGAACACCTGCCTGCCCATGGGGAGTGGTGAATGAATTCCTTGTTTTGCTCTGCTTGTGTGTGCGTCTTTTGCTTTGCCTATTAAACTGTCTGTATCTCAAACCATGAATTTCCTCACTTTTACTCTTCCAATTCTCTCCCCTGTCCCACCGTGGGGGAGTGAGTGAGCAGCTGCGTGGGGCTTAGTTGCCAGCTGGGGCTAAACCATGACACCATGTAACATCAGGTGCTTGTAGTTAGAAATGATTATCATATGGGCACATGTGGCCTGAGATGGGGAGCTGTTTGATTGTAACTTTTATTGAAAACTCCTACCTTATGGAAAAGGTGAGGTAGCCTACCCCTCCTGTTGATTGGCGGGAAAAAACATAAGCAGGGCTAGTTAGTGAAGAGTCACTAGCTCATTGCAATTCCGTATCCACATTTACATCACAGTTAGTTATAGCCTTGACCCTAAAAGCTGGTTTCTAGAAATGGCTAACATAATCTTAAGATCCCAGTGGCAATGAAAAGAACAGTCCCATCCATTCCTCTTTTCTGGCCTTTCTGCTTTGGCTTTGTCTAATGCTTTTGTAAGTCAGTTCAGCTTGCTGAACTGGCAGGAAACTAACCCATAAAATGTCAATTTTCTATTGATTTAGTGAGCTGAACTGCACATAGCACTAGTATGAACAGAAGGGGTCGTGTGAGTTCGGAGGTAGTGTGGAGGTTGGGAAAAAAGGATAAAGCCTACTATGCCAGCAGAGGTTGAAGAGCAGAACCATGCCTTTTGGTGGCAGTCAGCCATCATGTTGACTCAACCATCTTACGAAACTTCACCCTGAGAGTTTATTTCCCCTCTAGAATAAAATTCAGTTGATTTGCACCATACTAATTAGTTTATTTTAATACGGAACAGTAGTGTTAACTCTGAAGTGTCTAAAAGCACAGGGGTATAAATACACAGTATTGTAAAAAAACCCTTTTGAACTATGTTATTTTTAAGTTATTTTGCTGGATTCTGAACTTTGAAATATGCGGTAGAAAACAGTTTTAGACCCCATAGCAGCAGCTCTTTTCCAGAAGACTCAGCCAAGAATAGGACACTTTTGTGCTGAGAAATGTGTAAACACGTAAGTCAGTTCTTTCCTCAAAGGGCTTGCAGACTAGTGCCAAATAGAGTGGTGAGTTTGATGTGGGAGCTGGAATGTAGATGCATGAAACTCAAACAGGCCACAAAATACCCACTTGATGGAAAGAACTTAAGCCCTGCTGAGCTGGGATGGATTCAATCTACAGTTCAAGCAAAAGATTCTGATACTCATCAGCAGTCTGAGATATCAATACTTCTGTTAGCAGGAGAGTTACACCTTCAAGAATAAGGCTTGTGGTGTTTGAATATGTTAATTAAATTTAGTTCTTTTACATTAGAGGACATTGACAGGATGTTCACTCTGGTCAGAAATGCAAAATAGCTGTTACAATGTGTTACACTTTCACTCAGCTTTCAGTTACCTGAAATTGGATTTTTGGGATTAGAAGTTACTTGTGCCCTGTATTTAGACACAAGTTTTGCAGGGTTATTTGTTGAGTCACAGTGCAGCCTCATTTTGTCCTTGGAAGTAGTTCATATACTTTCCTGTAGCGCAGAGCCATAAAGTTTATATTCTGCCAGATTCAAGTTGGCTACTTGAAGAGTCAGCAGAAATATCTCTACGCTATGTACCCAAAAAACAGAATACTGAAGAGTATGGCAGAGACAACTCAAGTTTGGGCAGGACTAGTACTGACCTGGAATTTAAAAGCCCGTGAGGATCCTTGTTCACTTCTTACAGAGTCATTGAGGTCTGTATTCTGTGGTCCCAAGCATTTTTTCCCCGTAATACCTGTGGTTTTCGTCTGTGTTTGTCCATTATTTGCATTACCACAGCTGCCCAAGATAATGGAAAGCCACTTGTCTTACAACCACACCATCCTGAATTTAAAGTATTTTAAAGACATAACTTTCCTGCATCAGACTGTGTGTGCTACAGATGAGATTAAAACAAATATTAGCTTAACATCTGCAGTCCCATCTACATTCCTTGTTTTGTGACCTAAAAATCTCACAGTTGCTTTGCAACTCTTCTATACATACAGACATGTTTCTAGAGTTCATAAAATATAGACTTAACATTTCTTTCCATTACCTGATCTGTAGGCTTTGATTAACAGTCTTTAATAATAGGATAAGTGGTGGATTAGGAAGTGTAATGGTAGGCCTATGAAGCAGTGCGCAAAGGGATGTTGCGTATCTCTTCCTCGTGGGCTGTATTGAGTATTCTGAGCTGCCAGTCATGTACAGAGCATCAAAATTCTTAGTTTCTCTTCTAGGTTCAGTTTTGAAAAGGATCCTCCAACAGAAATTTGAATTTTAGTTAAAGAACCCTGTTTTCTAGAACGGTAAGATTTTACCATTTGTATGTGGTCTAGAAAGGGAAGCAGGGCCAAGTTATGTTAATTTTGACCACAGGAGTTCTTAACTTGACTCTTTTTTTTTTCTTGAAAGTTTGTTTCTCTTGCACTGAAAACGTAGATTCTATTCCTAGGAATACTATTTCTGCCTTTCCAGGCTTTTGTGCAGAGTTTGTGGGGTTTTTTTTTTTTTAATTGCTGAAGATTTCTTTGTGTTCACAGGCTCTGAACATGAGCATTTCAATTTTACTTACAAAGCCTTTCTCTGGGCGAAAACTAGTAACTGTGGTGGTTCACTTTCACTGAGTCACTGTGCATTTGTGTTTTTGAATTTGTGAAAACAGGGAAAACTGTTCTGAAACAAGTTAGATACGATAATCACAAGATGAACTCTTGTCTGAAATTGGCCTGCTTGTGATGGGTGTTTAAGTCCCCTGTCTTGATTCCCCACCCCCACTTCAAGGGTTCTTTACAAAGTCTTTCTTTTACTCATCCCTTCATCATGGTTCCTATAGAGGGACCATCGTATCATCCTTACATTTCATGTTTCAAATCTTGCTTAACTTTTCCTCTGATTTAATATATCCTGTACAAGTTGTCTCATGCTCATTTGTTCCTTAGGTTTCATCAAGGCAGCTATAGAGGTTACCTTCATTCTCAAGGAAAAATTCGCACTGTAAGCAAAAGTCTTCAGGAGTGGGGGTTCTCCTTAGTCCAGAAACCTTGGTTCATCATTCAGTTCCTGGAACTACAAAGGGAGAAATTAGTCTCCCAAGTTTTCATATCAGCATTAAGAAAATAATCTGTGATTCTCAAGACTTGAGCCAGAGGCATCTAGTAATCACTGGAGTACCATGTTCCTAACTTGTGTGCTTAGAATTTAAGTGGACTGTCTGAGTCAAAAATCACATCTGCCAAGGAAATGGTAAATCATTATTAGATGTTGTAAATAGACATTACAGCCTAGCTTCTCTAGTTTTGCAGGCTCTAGGAAGACAATTTTTGAGCAGTTGATATGTTGTATTTTTAGCACACTAACCCAAAGTATTTTTGTTTTTCTGGTTTTCAGTTTTAACCAAACTAGGCACGTACCCATGATTCTGATTTTGACTGGGCCCACTGGTTGTGGTGTTCTGATCTAATGGGTTTTAGACTAGAGATCTTCCTCACCTTCCAGTGTCCTAAATAAAAATTAAATGTGTGTCAAGGCTTCAGAAAAGCTTACTTTAATGAAGACAATTCTTCAGTCATTAGAATTTTAGTTTAAGCAAGAGGTTGTCTATATAGGGATCAGAGTAACTACTATCAAATCTTATCTTCTCAAGAACTCAGTGATTGGAATAAAGAAGATCTTTGCTAGACTGATCTTGTGGTGACTTACATTATGCATTTCATACAATCTTGAAGGTTTTTTCCAGAGTAAGATTTTCTTTTCGTATGAGATTTTCTTTTTGATAGACCTATAATCATAGAACAGCCCACATGGGAAGGGACCTCGAAAGTCTAGTCCAACCTTTCATGGGTTGGGAAGCCTCAATGAGATTATCTAGCACCCTGTCCAGTTGTGACTTGAAAACCTTCAGTGATGAGGACTCCACTGTGTCCCTCCAGAGGTTGTCCCAGTGATTGACTGTTCTCACTGTAAAAAAATCTTTCTTATATCAAGATGAAACCTATCCTGGTGCAACTTGTACCCCTTGCCTCTTGTTCTCTCCATGTCGCTCCTTGTGAAGAGAGCCTCTGTCCTTTTGTACCCACCTCTTAAGACTTTGTCATCCTTTATGAAGAAGGAGAAAGGGTAATCAGGAGTTAAAATTCTGGTATTTCTTTATGAGCTCATACGCTGATACCTACAGTATCTAAAAACACTAGATGACATTTTCATAATTTTTTTTTTTTCTTGAACTTACACTTTTCTGTTTTCTCCATGAACTTCTTAGCCAGAAGTCAATGATTTGAATTACAGTTGACTTCAGCTGATGGAAAAATAAAAGTTTTCCATATGGAAGAAATCATCTAGACATTTCCAGTATGTACTGTCCTCTACAGGAAAAAAGTCAATTTTGTATTTCATGTGCTTTCATCTAGCTAATCTCTGTTCATTTTTCTCACTGTTCCTTAAGAGTTCTGTGGTATCTACTAGCTATAATCCAAACCACTAAAAATTAATTTCAGAAAGCCCAATGTCTTGGAAATGGGGTAAGAAATGCAGGTACCTAGAGAGAAAATAAAATGTACTGAGGAGGGGTTGCTTTGTTTTGGTTATTGGTGTAGAACTCATCTCCTTGACATGTGATTAATCTTTATAATTATATACATATGTGTAGGTTATGTATCCTATTACAGCAACTATAAGAAGAATAGAACCAGGTGCATCATGATCTTCCTGTGTTTGCAGAGGTCCTGAAACGTACAACTGAAGCTTGTCTTTTCAAGGTAATTATACCTGCTCTGACTGTAATTCTATGTTTGCCTAATTTGGCATATTTGCAGTATTCCACGGAAATGATCATATTTATGAAAACTTTTCCTGCAGCTGTGTCTTGTTCTGCAATCAAAGTTGCTTGCAGTCCAGGGTGGTGTAACTGGATTTTGGAGTATGCCTGCTTGGTAGCTCTAGAACAAAAGGGATTTAAGAGATGAAAGCTAGAGTTCAACTTTAATCCAAGTTCAGAGGAAACAAAATTTTAATGTGATAAATGAGGCAGTCTCCAGAACAGTGCTGTAGTAGGCCAAGATAGGAAAATGACCCAAATGCATTGTTATCTCCATCCATAGCTGTATGTGCTTTCTGGTGGGCTGGAGACTCAGTGAAGCTTCTGTGCTCTGTTACTGGATGATGCTATGGATAGTCCAGAGAATAGGTATGCTCTCAAAAGCAGATAAGGATTAAAAAAAAACAGTTGACTTCCTTCTGTGTATTAACTGTAGTTTTGTGCATTTTTATGGAGGATAAATTAATAGAAATTAAATATTTAATAAAGTAAAGGTGACTGGCTTAAATCTTTTTCCCTTTAGTTTTAGAGTAGTGTCCTCACACTCTTAAGAGCTGATAGCCTAAAAGACAAAACTGTTTTGGTTTAGGAAACTGGTTAGAGTAGAAAGTAAGAGACAGAATAGCAGGCAGTGACCTCATGAACTTACTACATCATTAATCAATATTTTAAAATCAGTGTTACAACAGCTATAGTTAATGTGAATCACTTGGGTGCAGTCAACAGTTGGCCACAGTCCAAAACGTTTCTTTTTCTCTCCACCAGTTCTGTTCTAGCGAACTAATAGCTCATTTGGGGACACTGGTGTGCACAGCTCATGGTCTAGGGATAAGTGTCTTGAATAAAGGAAAACAGTTTGGCTGGTTGGGTATATTGATTGATTGATTTATTATTAGCAACACAAGCAAAAAACTCCAAAGAAACAAATCACAAACCTAGCCATAGCTCATACTAGATCTTTTAAATAACTGTCTTTTCTTTGACCATAAGAGGGCCTTTGGGTTTTTTTTGCTTTTATGTCATGTATTGCATTGGAGCAACAAGTGTTTGGACCTTTTATGATTAGCTGTAAATCCATTGGTGAAATTAATCCAGTCCCTACTACCAGGAGGTGTTTATCTGCATACCACCATGTGGGTAGTATCATACAGGAAATAAAAGATTGTTCCTGACTTGGGCAATATTTTGCAGGAACGGTAGCAATTGTATTTAAGAACCTTTTATAATAGGAGATGTATGATGAACAGGAAGAATTTAATAAATCATAATGGAAACTGAACATTGTAATTAGTTTTTTCTATTCTAGATGAATAGAACAAAATATGCATGTGTGTTTTTTGATACATAGCAGGAGCTACAGTATGCATTACTACAAAACTGAGAGACAAGGTTTTTATTTTTCATTTCTAGGTTAACTATGTAAGTCATATACTTCAGTGAAGCCCATTGAAAAATGTAATTTTTGTGATAATCTGTAGATGGCCTGTAATGCATCATTGAAACGCCACTGCTGATATTACTAAACATGTAACTGATCAAGCATTGTTCTTCCTATGCAGAAGCTTCAGTATGAGGCGGGGTGGATGGCGGAAACGGGCTGGCGATGGCGATGGCTGGGGAATATGGGTATGTTCTAAACCAAGTGGTGCTTTATTTTTTTTTTTTAAGAGGTAAATGGCACTGTAGTTGAAGGTTTTTTACAATTTTGTTATATATACTAAAGGTATGCTATAAATTAAACCCTTTTGCTTCACTTGAAAACACATAATTAGGTTCAAAAGAAATTTTTTGAATTACCAGATTTTGAAGTCGTCTTTCACAATAATCCACTAAATTGTATTATTAATAAGTGCAGACCCTTGAATAGCTTTAAATTGCCATTTAAAAACTAAACTAAATAATTTTAAAACTATTTATGATTGTTTCCACTACTTTCTATATAGTTGGACAAACAATAACTGAGGCATCTAATTTACATAAATACAATACTACTTTCTCATGTATATTTAAGAACTGAAAATGCATGGAGCTTAATGAATATTCTCTGCATTGTTTCAGCAATCAACCTTCTATTTAGCATCCAAACTTGCATCATTCCTATATTTCTTTTTTCTTCCTTCTTCTTATTCTATAAGAATTTTTGTATAGATAGAATCTTTTTCATATAGAATAAGATAAAAGAAGTATGAAATAAATCCTGCCATGTTGGTAACAAGATGCAGTTACCTTGTAGATAGGTATTTAGGGTGGAGGATTTCCTATTTCTCTTTTGAGAAAAGACTACGTCTTTTGTGTGTCAACCAAAATCAATCTGAAGGAATGCTGCTTACGTTTCCAGTCTGATCATTGACCAGTTTCTGTCTGTAAATGTTAGAAAATAAGACTAGCATCATGGGTTTGTTTTTGTTTTCATTTAAAAACTAGGGCGGGTACATGAAGGCAAAGGTCAAGAAATTGGAGGATCAGTTCCGGTCAGATTCAGCTGTAGCGCACCAGAGGGATGGAAATTCATCAAGTATCTTTAGTGGAGTCGCCATCTATGTCAATGGCTTTACAGGTGAAGCTTTTATTTTTTTTTTTAAGGATCTGTTCTGTTTTGTTCTAGTGTCTGTTTACCATCCTGAGTGGAGTAAAGAACTGTAAAACACTTGAGTTTGCAGCTAAGTAAATACATAACAATCACTATATATGTTTTGTATGTTATGTTTCTTTGTATTTCATGATTAAGTTTTTCAAGATAAAACCAGATTTAGGTTCTGAATATAAATACTACTTTACTAAATCATTTGCATGAATAGTCACTGATAGAAATGGGAGTAATTTTTTCCACTTTTCTGCGATCTTATTTGACATGGAACCTTTTAACTTCCCGCATACTCCTACATATATTAAATTTTTAATTTTCCAAACTATTAATTATTGCACTGGACTTGGAGTGTATGGATTAAATATATATTTGGGTGGATATGTTGGGGTTTTCTTGCTCAGAGTGGCATAATGCTTAAGACAGTGACCCTATTCATAGTGGAAGGAGTAACAAGAGAAGAGGTAAGACATATATATGCATTGTCTGTGATGGACTGATAGTGCGTGTTAACTGGAGTAAGATTTTTAATCTACCGTACTTATGTTCATATTTCTCCTGGGTTCTGTAAAGTAGCTTAATAACCTTTTTGAAACTTCCTAGAAGCCTTTTTCAGGGACCTATGCCAAGAATGTTGTGACTATTATATAACTGATGCACACAGTTTCTGTGATATGGACCAGTGCGCGTTTGGCCACAGGGCTCAAATGGGCTGAAAAAGGTTAAGGTGAACGTGTTAAACTATTGCTACATCTGAATCAGTTATTTAATACAGACAGTTTCTTTAAGTGAAACTCTAGCATTTGCATATTCTTCAAGGAACTAGTTCCTAAATAGAGCTCTACAAGATGGTTGTCCAAAAGGCTGGAGTAAGAAAGATAACAATTGGAGAAAATGTATGCTATTTTTAGTTAAAAGTTAGGGGTATAATCAAGTGTTAGAAATATCTTGAGAGTTGACTGTAGGCCACTGGAAGGAACTGTAACTGTGTTCTTTAAAAAAAAGTTTTCTTCCTTCCTGTATTGATAAACTTTTTGGTTTTTTAGTATCTTGTGCCAGATTTACTATTCAAAACATTCTGTTTGTGCTGACCCAAACCTTTTGGTGCCAGTGTGATACCACTGCAAAGGTTTTCCAAAAGCTAAAACTTTTTTCTTTTTTTTTCCCCTGCCTCTGCTTGCAAAATAAGTACTCTTTTTAATATGATTGAGGGGATAAGAACAGATGTTAATTTTTAAGGTATTCTGTATTCCCTGTAACAATTCTGAAAGAGTGGGTTAACCGCTTCAGTAAATCAGAAATTGTAGAGTAGGAGTTCTGTGTTGTTGCTTAAACCCTTTTGATATTAATTCTTTTCTATTAGTTCTGAGTATAAACTACTTTCCCAAACTGTGATGAAAAGATAAGTGAGTTCATCTAATTTTGTGTTATGTTGATGTAAAGTGTTTTTTAATGTAGCTTAGCATTAAGTCTACTTGAGTATTTCACCCCCGCCTCCACCATGTATGGTGTGGAAAGATCCTCTATAACAAGTAGAAGGTTTACATTTTGATTCAGTCTCTTCAGAAACATAGTTTTCTACATTTCTTCAGAAAGGCTTTTCTGATTTGTTCTTTGAAGAACTTGTAAGATTTTTCAGGAGAAAAACAATGGTTTGTACTCTTTCTGGTCATGGCACCATACTTTTCAATTAAAGTTGTTTTTCGTGCTGTATTTGCTGACACAAAACAGCAATATTTCTGGTTTTAATTTTATAGATCCTTCAGCTGATGAATTAAGACGGCTAATGATGTTGCATGGAGGCCAATACCATGTGTATTATTCCAGATCAAAAACAACTCACATCATTGCCACAAATCTTCCAAATGCCAAAATAAAAGAACTGAAAGGAGAAAAAGTAGTTCGGCCAGAGTGGATCATGGAAAGGTAAGGTCTTACTGCTTTTGGAGATTTCTCCTTTTGGAAAAAAAGAAGAAGTAAAATCTGGAAAATCAGCATTATAGAAGATTGCATTTTGAGATTATGGTTTAGTTTAAAATAAATCTATCCTTGCAACAGATGAGTAAAAATACCACTGTTACATTGAAGATACGCTTCTTGGTGATTGTTCTTAAGAAACTTCACTAAGAACATTCAGAAAGTCTCAGGCATATCAGGAAACTGAACCGCTTTTTTTGAACCGCTCAACCTGTTGATTCCATTTGATATCCAATCAATTGACCAGCCTTCACCTGAGTATGTTTAAATAAGTACTAGGTGATTTTTTTTTAACCTCTTGCCTTGTGCATTGCATAAGTTCCATTTAATCTCTAAATAAAGAAGAATGTCAATTGAAAAGCATTTTCGTAACACTGAAATGAATCCATCTAAACATTTATTATGTTGTGACTTTGTAACAAAACAAAAAACAAACAAACAAAAACCTACATGTTTTATTTACAAAGAATGTATGTTCTTTGGTTCTTCCATGCACTGGAATATATAGGATCAACTAAAGTTGTCCTCAGGTCCTTGAAAAAGATGATAGCCAGGCTCAGAGCAGTTAATCTGGCTTGCATTATTGTCTTCCATCTGAGGAACCCATGGGAAATAGAACAGGCAGGAATAAGTTCTGGAAATCATTCTGTCAGTGCCATGCTATTCCTAACTAGCCTCTTTCCTAGATGACCAGCAGAAACAGGCAAGGACCTGTTCTGCATACGTACATGTAAAATCCTGTTTGCAATTCTTACTTTCAGTCCTTTGGATTCAGCTATTTCATATCATGTATCTTTAAGGTAAATTTTTTAAACTTTAGTCAGAAATTATAGGTTCCTCCAGTAATAGGTTTGAAAAAGACTGTAGGTACATTTTTTTAAACAGTTTAAGGGCCTCACCCATGAGTTTAAGGACTTGGAAAACTGATGGTAGGTGTGGTTTTATTTGAAAGATATAGCTGTTTTCATTGATGCCATTAAAGCTCATTGTGGTTTTAACCAAGTAGGAAAAATCAATTTGTATACATTCAGTAGAGACTTGCTAAAACCTGATGTATGAAATCTGCTAAAATTTTTCTTGCGTCTTTCCTTAATGTCTTGTGTTCAGGTTCTGCATCTCCTGGTTCTGGAAGGTTGTGCTGTACAATAAGGTAGAATAACTGAGTATAGACAGATACATGTGGTTGGGCACAAGGATTCAGGGAACTGAGCAGGGTTCATGTCAGAATCTGGAATAAAAGCTATTTTATACCTTGCTTCCTCTCAACAGTATTGAAGAACACTCATTGGTTAAATACTCCATCTCTGTGTATGGAATACCAAATGATGTTCTCCTCAGTAGATCAGCTGGTGAAAAGCAGTACAGTGGATGTAGAAGTTCTAAGTTTGTTGAATATTCATGTGCACATCATGTTAGTGCAATATGATGGGTTTGGGTTTTTTAGTTTGGTTAAGAATCGACCCTAAAATGTTACTGTCATAAATTTCTGGTAAAGCAGTGTTGTTAGATCTTCAGTCTTGTCATCCAAGGTTGCGAATGAAAAGGTCATTTGTCTGTGGAGCTTTGATTTATTTCTTTGTGTGCACACATTACGATCTAGTCCTTAATTACATGATCACATGCAATCTTTTTTCACTATGATACCTGCCACATTATCTTCACAGAAAAGATTGAATTCAGGTTGCAAATTGTTAATTCAGTGTCTCGGTTTTTGCTTCTGGTCTCTGTAACACTGTTCCTTACTTACTGCCTGTGACTCAAATTCTTTGCTGATAATGGAATGAATTATTAATTCCTGTCTTTTATTGGTACTTATCACTATAGCATCTGTCTGCTTTCCAAAGATTAATGAACTTACCATGGCACTGATTACAATGGCTAGTATTTTCATTTTTTGTTTGAGAGCCACCAAGAAGACATTAAGGTAAAACACAAAAAATGTCAATAATTTGAATATGCCATGTGAATTATGAAAGATAAGATTTTTTTTTTCCAGTTACTTATAGTAACTTAATTATGGTAAGGCATATGTTGAAATTTATTGCTGCTTTAGAAGCTCTGCATATTCTGAACTGTGAACATTCTGAACTATGGTCTAGAGGCAGACTCTCATAAACCTGTTGTTAAATGCAAGTAGCTCTAGAATTTTGGTTTAATTAGCATCACATAGAGAACAGGTGGCAACAGTAATTGCAAAATCCAGTATTGCAGAATAATGTGTGGTTCCTTTAGTGACAGAGCCATTCTTTCTGCACTCCCCTTATTGCATGTTTTTGCTACGTCCATTTTTGCAACAAATGAAGGAAGAGACGTGCAGGCAGACCTCCTTTCTAAATCTTTCTTCCTTTATTTGAAAGACACACGGCACAGTTATGTAGCTTGGAGAGGTTGTTGTGCCATGTCCACTGGAAGCCAAATTAAGGTTATCTGAGAGCTTGGCTTTCAAATTTGAATATTCTTTTAACAAACATTCTTCGACATTTGTAATAAAATCACTTTTCAGAGAGTGAGGATAACTAACCGCTAAAATGAGCTACCAGTAGAATTTGTGAATTCCTTATTTTGATTTTCAGATTGAATGAATGTTCTTAAAGATCTGTGTTAATCTAACACAATGTGAAGAACATAGTTTAAAGTAATTTCCCTGCAAGAACAAAAAGATTAGTCTGATGCATTGCACTTCATTTCATTTTTCTGATGAGTATTCAGAATGCAAAATATTCAAATAAATAAAAGCTACCAGTCTTAAAACAGTACAGCTTTCAGAAGAGATGCCACGTTACTTTAACACAGTAAGGTTTTTTTTTAAACTAGCAAAGCATTGAAGGGGAAGGAGATGACTTTTATAGCTATATCGGAAGCAAATGGAGCAGGCCTGCTGTTGAATGGTGGGGCAACCACATGACAAAGGATATGGAAAATGTTGAGGTACTCAATACTGCCTTTCCTTTGGTGTTTAGTGGCAAGGTCTACTTTGATGTCTTGATGTTGCAAATGACACCAAATTGGGTGGGAGTGTTGATCTACTTGAGGGTAGGAGGGCTTTGCAGAGGCCAGGCTGCATCAATGGGCCAAGGTCAATTGTATGAGGTTTCTAGCCAGATGCTGCACTTCAATCACAACAACCCCATGTAATGCTACAG
>NW_010552253.1:0-10625 GCF_000687285.1 Phaethon lepturus | reverse complement strand
CAGCCTGTCCAGATCCCTCTGCAGAGCCGTAATTCTGAATTACTATTTTTCATCACTTGTAAATTTGTAATTTCCTCATCAGAGCAACAGACAAAGGGAAAAAGAAGCAAGGATGTCTTGAGTTTGACTTGATTGTTTCTCCATTTGATTACATGTGGAAATAAAAACATAATTATTCCATTTAATGTCATAATCTTCTCTCAGCCTCCTATTTACAAGTTTTTTTCTCTTTGTCTAAGCATGGAAGGTGGCCCATAAAATTCTATCCTTGCTGATGACTCTTTTGTATTGATAATCCTTGTTTTGACTTGGTTCTTTCTGATGATGCTCTTAAAATGTAGATCACAGATCGTGTTACTTACTGTATGAGGCAGCTTTCAAATTTTCTTTCTGTTTCACTTCTTTCTTAGCATACAGGAGATTTTTTCCAATGCTTTTCAACTCCAGAGCAGACATTATAACTTTTCGCTGTTTCATAAACATATTCAGTTTGGCTTTACATATATTTGGTCTTTGTCATACAAGGACATCGCCACAGAGTTTTTCATTAAATTTATGCATTTTGCTACTATTTAACTCATGTAATGGATCTCTTAAGATGGACTTGTGACAAGAATTTATTATTTTGTGTACTTGGAAGAAAAAACTTTTTTTATATATATATATGAAAATGCTGTCTACTTCACAGAGATTAATTTGGTTAAATTCCAAGAAAATTGAATTTTACTGTATATAGTTTCTTTTATTAGATGAGCGTGCAATTCCTACGCCCACAGGGAATCTGTATAAATTCATCTTACTTTCCTTGGGTGTGCAAACAATACCAAAAAATAGCCAAAGTTAGCATATTCTATATAAAACACACTTGCATATGCCACGCACAGCTTCCTACACTCTTCATCTTTAATTTAGCAACGGCTGGATGATGAAGTCATTGAGTCTTAGGAATGTGCTTAGGTCAGGGTCTAAAGCTTTATACTTCATCCAAATACCATTTTTGGTTTGGCTTTTTTTACGGACATGCAATCCATTGTGGTACAGAAGATTTAAGTGAGCACCATCAATCAATCAAGCGGAAATGAATGTTCTACTACAGATTATGTTGCAGCCAGCTCCAAATGCTACATGACCAATGTTGTTTTCTAAGTTTGAGGTCAAATCATGAGATTAGGGACTGAGGGGTAGAAAGGAATCCAAAAAGAACTTTGATGCATTAATATCTATGATGAGAACTGAATCTACAAATACTTCGTTTCATTGCCTTTGACAACAGCTATAGGAAAAGCTCCTCTGACTCAGCCTATGATTTGTGCATACTTAATGCAAGTCTGTCTTTGTAAGTAACAGGGCTTTTTACTTCAGTGATCGATCTGTGCTGTTTTCAGGGCCATAGTTAATTCTGTTGTATGCCACCATGAAGGCTATGTTGTAGGCAACAAAGATTCTGTTGCTTGGATTGCTCATGAAAATATGGACTAAGATTTTTTCCTCTGAGTAATTAAATGTAGCAATATTGACTTTGTGAAAGTTATTCTGAGCTACCACAGCCAAGGAAATGGCCCCAACTTTCCATCACATTGTTTTTATTTGCAGTGTCCTCCATGACTTTCAGCAGTCTCTCTTCAGTTACCGGAGAAAGTTGAAAACATCCAGCATGTCTTGTGAAAGCACATAAGGTTAGACAGTGAGAATGTCTCCCAGTGTATCAAAGAGCCCAGTGAGACATAATGAGTTTAAACAAACAACCAATTTGTCCTGGAGAGTTCTGGAAAAAGGATACAGCTTCTGGGTGGAAATCTTTAGAATGCTAATTCCTTCCGGAGTTCTTATCAGGATACAGGATTTTCTCCATCTCTCCTGGCAAGTCAGGAAGCTGAAAGTAGAGATTTCCATTGCTGCAGCAAGAAAAAAGTAAAAAGGGATTCCAGCCCTCTGTATTGAGTAACCCAGTGCAGTTGGTATGTTCACTGCCAAATGCCCGTGGCTCTATGCTGTAGGGAACCTTGTAGCATGCCAAGAGGTGGACTCAAGACTGTAAACAGGACAATAAGTTATTCCACTTTTCAATTTTCAACACAAAATCCCACGTCAGGAAACCAGTTAAGTTTGGAACTTAGAGGTGTGTGCTGAAGATAAAGAGGGCATAGTATTAGAAACATAAATCATTCAAACGTTTCCCCTTTGGATATGAAACGATTCCAAGAAAACATACATTTTCCCAGTGATTAGATTTGTTTGGATTTTTTTTTTAATCAAATATTGAAATACAAGTCTGTGTATTAGGTACCCAGATTGTAAACCCAGAAATTTAGATAAGGAAAAGATAAACCCACAAACCACTGAGAATTATTAGATGAGCTAGAAATTTTATTGTTTGTCTATTAAAACAAAGTAGAGCATTTCACCATGAGTCAAAATTTGCATTTTTCTGCACTGTAGCAGACAACCATTTAGCAGGTGTTTGCTACGAAGTATGACTTGCTAATGCAAGATTCCTATATTAATTTAATGGGAATGTAATTGTGTTGTAAAATACATAATCTCAGGTAACCTACTATGACATTTACATTTGATTACCATATCAATGGCATTACAGGTACTTTTGGTGGTGTTCTTTGAAAAGTGCAGAGACATAATGCAGTATGCAGTATTTCAAGCAAAAAAATCTCCATTAGGAGAGAGTTATGGTGGTAGATTGCTCTCCAGTGCTTCAGCACCTTAACTGGGATGTTTCACTATTGGTTTTTTTTCCTTTCTTAAATGAAGAACACAGATAATGCTTCACAAATAATTGTACTTGTTTTCCGCTGCTAATGTCACAGACACCAGAGAGGAGTGCTGGAGCAGGTAGCCAGATTGTTCTATGGTAACACTGTCCCACCAGCTTATGACCCGGTAGCACGTATTTTTATAATATTCTTATGGCTTATGCCATGAGCTGTATATTAAGAAAAACCACAGCAGGCAATGTGCAGCTGCATAGGGAACGCTTTTCATTAACCTACAACACTAGTAATAAAACTAAATTAGAGTTAAATATTTCCTGAAGCACCTTGTAATCATTATTTTGGGGAACAATTTCATTAAGAGACAGATGTTTCATATCAAATACTTCTAGCCAATCATCAGAGAAGATATCATTTGCCATGTTTCCTATAAACTATATCTTTTATCCTTCACCTTAATATTGTCCAGAAGTAGCTTCCAGACATCTTCAAATTAGTCAATTCACTTTAATTAAATAGGTTATTTTTCCTCAGTAGAACAATGCACTGAATATAGTGATATTTCCTGTTCTTCTTTCCCAAATGAATATTTTTTGCAAGCAGGAGTGCAATGTGCAACACTGGGATGTAAGTTGTGCAAATTCCCTATAAATATATTTACATTACATAGCCATTCCAATAATTTTTTAACTCTGTAGCTTTTATTTCATTGCCAGGGTTCGGAATACTTTGAGTCTCTGAACAACTACATGTACAAAATAAACGTTCTTTAATGTTATATCTTTGTCAATGGCAATAACAGGGTGTGAGTGCCATCTTTAATTGGCAGATCTGCTAAAGGAGAACAGCCCACTACCGTTGTCAGCAACCTCAGGTTACCCTCTAGAAAAAGTGTCAGTTCCCCTGGATGCAGGACCTAGTCTTTCCCTGGCTGAGGGTTCCAGTGTGGTTTTGGATTACTTGCTGAAATAATGTGCCTTTTTTTATTGCTTCTAGAGACACAAAAGTAAAACCAAAAAGTATTGCAGGAGACCTAATAACTTCTGTAAAACTTTTTTGTGGAGGATTTCTTCCTATCCAGACAGACCCACATGAATTGAAACAAAATAAATGAAAATATAATAATTTGAATGACATGAACCCCTAAGATTGGCTCAAATTCTGACTTTTCGAGTATGTCACCTTCTTCAGAGCAGTCTCTCATATAAAACACAGATGACACTCTTGAGTGGATGGATCCCACTGGCAGAAAAGTCCCCAACTTGATCCTTCTGTGCTCTCCAAACAATTGCCAAACAGGCAACACATGCTTGTTACTTGCCTCACAAAGGCTTTGATGATCCCAGGTGTTTAATCTAATTGAACTGAACTATGGGTCCACCACAGCATAACCACAAAGCATTTTATAAATAACTTGTGTATGCAGGATTTGTCGCAAACAGCTGGGCACCTTCATTGACTCTGCCTTCTTCTGTTTCTCTCTTTCTTTTCGTTCTCTGAAAGCACATGTTACTCAAAATCATCATAGCTCCACATCTACCCAATGTTATTGCTGCATCTCTCAGTCCTCAGGGAACTGGACTTGGTTTACAGTAGGAATGTCTTCACAGGGACTTTTAGTTACGTAGTACTCTCAAGGAGAATTTTTGAAATCTGAAATTTAAATAAATTGGTATCACATATTTATATATGGTTTTCACCTGAAGTTTTTATAAAGTGAATAGACTAGGAACTCAGAAATACAAAATCTTTTTAATGAGTTTTCTAAATAGATGATCTTGGCATTTAAAAATCATTTTATGTAATGAAGATTTTTCTTTTTCAAAGTGAACTGGAATTAGTTCCCAGACCAAATGGTATTTTTTTGCTGTGCAGTTAGATATATTTAACCTCTGGGGTTCTGGCATGCATCTTTTCCTGTACCCAAATGGTCATTAAGACATAAGGTCAGTGACATAGATTTTGTGGCAAATGCATATTAATAGAGAACTGTAGGGCTGTCAGGAGAACCAGTGCACTACACGGTTAATTGTTACTTCAGTGCCAAAACACTTTGACTGGCTGTAATTACCCAATTCTAAAACTGAAGCAATTAAATCTCTTTAGACTTCTTCTTGCTGCAGAAGCATGGTAGCTGTATGATGGCGGTTTGGAAGGACAGTTATGTGCGGTGATTCTAGCTCTGAGTGGCAAGCAGGTTCCCCAGCATGGTCAGCCTTGCTCGCTGGCATGTTCCTGTCTCATTCAACTCCAGTAATACATGCTTCGCCTGGCATAAGATGCCCGGAGTGGGATGCCCCTTTGGCTCATGCTGCCCCCAGAGAGGCTGTATCTTGTATACAAGGCCCCTTTTCCCTCTCCATAGTGCTTTATTAATGTTAAGCCTTGCCATTAATGCAGAGCATTACTGTATATCTATAGCTACTTTCATCCAAGCATATAAAATTACTTATAAATATTAATGTATTAAACCTAATAACACCCTAGGAGGTAGATGAGAATTTCAGCATATACTTTACTGGTGCATAAACATATAAAGGATCAACTTCAGACAGTGGTAAAAGGCTAAGATGGTGAACAGAGTGCCGTTAGTAGTGGGTCTGGATCAGAGAGGCTGTGTGGCTTGCCTGTTTCCTACACCAACCCACTGACTAGGGCTAGAAGCAAAGTCCAGGAGACTAGTTTCTACCAGTCATTATTACTAATTTTTTTTTTTTTGCAATTATAATAGTACCCAGACATTCCAATTAACATTCAGGGCCCCATAGTTTCAGGTACTGCACTGGTGCATGATACTGCCCTTCCTTACCCTTAAGAACTTAAAGCCCAAGTAGGTGAGATATAGAAAGCTTAAAAGAGAAAACAGACTAGAAGGAAATTCACACATTGGAGATGGGAAGACACTCCCTGAGTCCCAGTCCAGGGACCTTGCCTCTAGACATAATTCCTTTCCTTTGTATTAGTCAGCTGATACCTAACCCCCCTCCAAATTAAACACTTCCATTACTCAGGCAGACAACTCTCCTGATATCTTGTAACATTAGGAAAATGTTACTTCTTTTAATGTTTTCTGAACTGGAACATGACAAGGAGCAACTCAAAAGAATAAAAGGCAAAGTTGAAAGTGATAATTGAAAGGTGAGTATTATATGAAATCACTTAAACTTAATTCAAAAAATTCAGGAGTGTTTCTTGCTTATGAAACACTTTCTGAAAATTATCGTCTTCGAGGTTAAAAGCTAAGATTTTTCTAAACCCAGAGTACAGCTATGAGAAGTGAGAAGGAACTGATGTCAACCTATGTCAAGGGCTGGTGGATGAACATGGTGGGGACCGTTACAAATGAAAGTGTGCATGGCATGCAGCAGGACAGCAGCTGATCATAGCCTCCATGCTCAGTGGCAGAAAACCGGCTGGACAGGGTGAAAAGGCCACAACTTTAACAACACTTCAGCGCTTACTACCTATCGCACAGAGAAATGGGATCAAATCTGCTGCACCCCCATGCCACAGCATGGGTGAGGGCAGTTTGTATGTACCCGTGCTGGGAATAAATAGGCACGCTGCAGGGCAGTCAGAAACCTGTGGGCTTCACAAGCGTTAGGATGCCTGAGCAACGGCATTCCCCAGTCTGCACCCAACAACTCATATGTCTGCAAGGAGAGGCAAATACCCTCTGCCTTTTGCACCAGGGCACTCCCCAGCAGAGCGGGAAGAAGGGCTGCAGCCCGGCTGCCGCTTAGCACAACTCATCGGCATAAAACGTTCACGCATCGATCAAGATGTGTAAAACAGCTGCCTGGGAAATGGAAGAGGAAGACCCCACCATTGATGTGGTTTGGGGTTTGGATGCAACCCTGGAAGAAACCTTCGCTACCCTTTTACCTTTTGCTTGTTGGCTTTTTTGGTTATAAATATCACCACGGAGGAGAAGCCGGGGCTGACTGCACCTGCCATCCGAGTGCTGCTGAGTCATTCCCCAGCCTCAGTCTATGCGCAGATGTACAGTGGTAACGAGACAGCACTCTGGAGCCTAATGGGCTTGTTTCTTCAAGGATAAGAACAATTAATAATAATTGAGAAGTCCTGTACTAAGGGAATTTATAACCAATTAATAAAAATGTGGCTGTTGCAGTTAAACACAATAAAAATTACTCATTATGCACTAAAGGAAAGACTCATACACGTACATAATCATGTTCATGTCAGCACTGTTTAATGTATAAACAGTTTTGTGTATATGTAACTACATTTACTGATAAAGAAGTAATCATTAATCAGAGTTTGTACAATATTACACTAAGTATATGATGTTATCTGTTATCCAAGTATGGGCTTTTACGATATTCAAAATCAAACGCTAGGAAAGCTATAATGAACTATATGTGTTGTACCGGCGTCGTGGGTCCCTGCCAGGGGTGGCTGCCAGCCCTCACCTGTCCAGCTCACTTGTGCTTGCGAGTCTGGATGAATCTGTTAGCTCTGTGATGAGAAGAGAACCTAAACTGAACTACAGATAAAGAGATGTAGTATCTTGGTCAAAATTATAGACTTCAGACAGTGGATGCCAAGGCAAAAGGATATGCTGTGACATCAGTTTATGTTATTTCACTATTTTTGTGCTGAAACAACTGAACTTCAGGAATCTAAAATATATGGACTAACAGAAATCTCTTGGGAGACCCTCTAGCAGCACTTTATTGGAAACAAGAGAAAGATCTTTACTTTCCATTTTATCCACAGATTTATCTTCTTCACTTGCATCTTTATTTCTTAGGAAATAGAGGTCTTTTTCATCTCATCTAAGGCCTGACCAGCTTCTTAGCACATTAGCATCTTTGCAGATTTAGTATGATTTCCACTTGGGGTGATCTGATTTTTTCCACTAGTCAGAAAAACAGGATTTACTTGTGTGCACACAGTAACATCCCAGGAAAAAGTACCTGGCACTACAAACTACAGTTATTAATCATTGGGCATAACTCTGAAAACCAAAATTTCCTTTCTGATTTTTGTGCTGCTAGGTTACAAATACAACACTTACAGAAGATTATTTCCTGGCAGAGAAGCAATAGATTGAGCAGTGGGAGGGCTATAGTTAGCTTTTAGCTTAAATTAAAATAGAAAAGAAATTAGAAAATTGGTACAGCATAAGAAGAGCTTGTTGGCATTGCCTTTTAAGGGTAATAGTAAAATAATCTGTGGAAGTGATGCTTAGAGTACAGACAATGTGAATTTCAACTTCGTTTGGGTAAATATAGAGCTTTACGATAGCAATTTTTGAGGAACCACCTCATCTTGCAGTTCTTTTCTGCGAGCGTCAGGAAAGGAAATCTCAAAAGCAGAAACCTAATATTTTAATCTGATTACTGGCAGAGAGCAGATGATTCAAATCATGACAAACCCAGCAATGGGAATGGAAGGGGGTTGGGGTGGAATATTAAGAAAAGTGTAGAGCAGACAATGCTTCAGTCTGATGGCATCAGAAAAAAGCTCCTGGTTTCTCAGAAGTGCCGGCAAATTAGATTTTTGCTTTCCTGAAGAAAATAGCTGGGACTGAGGAACAGAGAGAGATTTGTGGATAGCAAGGTAGCACCTTCTGCTCTCATGGGAGGAGTGCGGAGGACGGTGCTGCTCCCTCGTCCCACTTGCTGCCCGCCCTGTCCTCTCCGGCGGCGTCAGAAGGAGCTGTCAGCAAGGCTCTGGGGTAAGCAAAACAGAGTGATGTCCCACAGCCAAGCCCTGGCAATTTTGACACCAATGATATCTGCCACTCTAGGTACCTACCTTTTTTTTTTCCCGAGCTCAATTTGATGGCACTGTGGGCACCACTGGATACCAGAATAAAACAGAGGGAACTGGAAAACTAGAGCTGTGGGCAAAAACAGATAGCCAAACATCAAAGAAAGAAAAGCAAATGCAGATCTTCAAGAGGGGAAGCAATAGTCTCCAAGCAGGAGCTTAGCAAGTCGGACACATTTGGAAAGTAGTGGAAAAGATGCAAGTACAAAAACAGACACCAGAACACAAATCCAATATGAGATAATTCTGCATCAGATCAAGATGTAAGAACATAGACAAACAGAGAATAATGTACTCAGTAGAGGCATTTGGGGGGAAATTATAGAAATCATTGAGGGATGCTGAGGCTAGTCCAAAGAAAAAGAGTGAAATGATGAGGTGTTCATACAGCTGCAGTTCCAGCACTGACTTCCAGTAGGCACACTTTGATCAATCATGTAAGCATTATGCAAGAATTAAAAATGATAATTACAAAGGGGAAGGTTCAGGGTTGCCAGAATGTCAAAGTAACCGAGGAGAGACAGAAGTAAAATGTAAGATGCCTACATCTCTCATAAGCAAAGGCTGTTCTCACTGATACCAAGGGGAGTAGCTTGCACATATCTGAAGGCAGAATATACCCAGGAATCATCCTCTGAGACTGCCAGCTAAGCACCTTTCAAAAGCATTAAATACACATGCTAAGATGTATCCCTAGCATCCATCAGACCTTGGGGATGCTTTGCAAGATCAAAATCTAGGCTACTACACCTACATTTTTTCCCATTTGGAAATGAATCCAACAGTGAAAATCACTTCCAAAATACTTAAACAGGGAGACTTGAATTCTCAGGTCCGTATTCATAACAAGTATTTCCCTGAGCAGCCCGAACCAACATTGCCTGGTTTTCTGTGAATTACACTCAGATTGCCTCTGTGTAGTTCCCAATATCTAATAAGGCGTGAGATGTGATTCAAGTTTTTTTCCCATAGCGGAAGCACTAGGATTGCCTCTTTCCTCTCACTGCCTACTACTGTGTATGAAAGCTGTAGGAATTGGAGACCTCCATCCCTGTACCCATCCCCACAATTGCATGGTCCCAGGAAACCAGTGTAAAACATTGCTTGACCATTTTATCAAGCATCACAGTCCTGTCTGCTGGCCAATGGCTTTCCAGTGGACTTTTTCCAGTGGTCCTACGTAAAGCCACCATATGTCCAGAGCTGCTGCTATTTTAAGAGTTAAAGTACTAAATGTTTAAAAATTAAATTTTCAGTGCGATGACCTAAGAATCATTCCAGGATACCAAGAAAAAGATACTAATTCAGAGAAATCTGACACCTCACTACAGGATCTACAGGGCTGATTCTTCTTTTTGCTTTTTGATATGTCCATCTCTTTCTTTATATTTTATTTTTCTAAGTGTTTTCATTGATTTCTGTTTCATTTTATGCACAAACTGAACAGAGTTAATCAGTAGGTGCAAAATGCATCCCGCAACATTGCCAGTAGCCTAACGTAAGGGGATTCAATTGCTGAATTGTCCTAACATTAGGCCTAAACCACAGTATAAGCTTCATTGATCCAAGCACAGTGAGAAATCCATTGAATAATATGTGTTTTAGCAAGGTTTTCCACTTGTAAAGACTTCCTGCAAATTAGGGTTCGTCCAATATGTGCTATAAATATACTGGATCAAATCTTGCGTCAGTTTAAAAAACCGTCTCACTCTTTAGGAAAGAAGCAGTGTGACTGGGTGCATTGTGCAAGCAGACACACACGTGTAATGAAGTTAGCTATCAAGAGAGCCATATCTGTCGAGCTGCATGTTTAATAGGCACTGTGCTTCCCGACGAGCTGCCCCTAAAAAGCCAAAGGATGAAAGAGCAGGTGATGTGCTGGCGTTCATAAAACCAGAGGGTCAGTAAAGCTGCTGTTGTTACCAGCTGAGCAGTTCTTAGATGTAAGCATTTGCAGTGGAGAGGTTACAAAAAGGTGCCTGGCTCTGGTCATCACGCCGTCTCATCCCTGTGGTATCTGGAAGCCTCACAGTGCAGTGGGGCAGTGCCGCCGCCCCCCTCGCAGTGGGGCAATGCCGCCGCCCCCCTGCGCAGAGG
>NW_010552252.1:0-4680 GCF_000687285.1 Phaethon lepturus | reverse complement strand
GTTGAACCTCATGAGGTTCACTTGGGCCCATACCTCATCCAGTATCCTCTGGATGGCATCCCAGCCCTCAGGCGTGTCAACTGCACCACTCAGCTTGGTGTCATCTGCAAACTTGCTGAGGGTGCCCTCGATCCCACTGTCTGTGTCACTGATGACGATATTAAAGAGCGCTGGTCCCAGCTCCCAGAACCTAAGGAGTAAGTGCAGAGGGTTTCACTGACCCAACAAGACATTTCTAATGAATTTCAGTGGGAGCGGTGGCAAGTCCTGCAACCGAGAAGAGAAGGTAACCTTCCATGTGGGATAAAAGAAAGGAAAAAGAGAACAAAATTGCCTTGAGAATCCCAGATCCACCAGAGACAGCAGCACAGCTCAGTATTTCTGCAGAAATTAAAGCACTTTTTTTTGGCTTGTGCTAACCCAGTGACCCAAAACAGCTGCAAAATAACCTTACCCTGGTTGCAAGAATTTTTAAAATTGATTCTAAAGGAGAAATTAAATGAGATTTTCTCCTCTGTTCTTAGAGTGAACAATCCAGAGGTGCCACAGTACTTCTCCTGCCTCAGGTGAAGCCAGGGGCACATCACAAACCGCGTTGTTCCTCATCTGGTCTGGTCAGCCAGAGAAGCTGCTGCAGAAAATGCTGCCCCTCGCTCACATTTTGCCATCAGTGCAATTCCTCACCCTGAAAGAGCACCTTACTCTGAAAGTGAAAATACAACAGAAGAGCAGGTGTCTGCTGCTATTAGATGACAGCGAGGTGAAATATATAAACTACAGCTTGTACAGACAAATTGGTATATAAAAATTGCAGCTTGTAGGCTCCTGACTGTCAGTGAAGGAAGTGTGCTTGGAAAATACACCGCTTGCACACCGTTTCGGATGGAAGTGACTAAAGTACTCCTCCTCCAACTTTCATACAGCGGTGTCCATTTGCGGCAACGCGGAGGTGTTAAGACGCGCATTATCTCTCCCAAGGACCTTCCTACAAATGAGCTTCCAGCTGTAGGAAACGTTTTCTTGCTGCTATTCTACGTGCACAGGTGCGAAGCAAAATTAAAGTTTAAAAGCACGATTAACACTCCCAGCTCGCACAGACGATCAGAAGCCTTACGAAATTACAACATTTGCAGAGATCTGGCTACGGGAAAGAGCTACACTTCTCCACTTGCCCTGTATAAAGCTCTTTTTCTTTGAAATATGCAAATTCCTTGCACACAGAACATTGTGCAAGACATGCCAGCCTCAACGCTGCATTTTTGAGATGCTCCTTTGATACATCAAAGGGGTAGTTTCAAACAGTGCAGAGTTTTAACCTCCTGCATAGTTTCCAGAGCACGCATCTGAAATGTCATGTTTACACCATCCCTTGCCTCTGAAACAGGCTTTGCCAGGGCAGACTATGACCCGAGCACAGTGCCTGTCCTGGGTTTCTCCCTCTCTGTCTTTAAGCCAACGCAGTCACAGACTCCAAGCATCTGATGCTCAGCCGTGAAGCACGCACATTTAATCAGAAAGATGCAAGAGGAAAGAGGATTTATGCACAGAAGATCACGCTTCACTTTTCTTTTTATAGAAATGGCAGCGATACGGCAGGACACTTAAACCAGCCGAGGATTATCTAATTGCTGTGTGCCAGGGATGGGAGTAAAGCAAACAGATTTATTAGCGTTTTATAGGTCTTGGGGGGGATGGCTTACTTCAAGGTCAAAGAATTCCGGTAACTGAGGCAGAGAACGTTTCAGCCCTGTGGCTCAGTGAGTTTGATGGCAAGTTTTGTTTGTGCACGGAGATGAAGGAGTGAAAACAGATCTGTGTTAATAAGGTACGACCTATCCCTGGAGTGACCTTCCACCTACTTCTGCTTTCGGGACAGGAAAAGTTTTGTATCAAATCATGGACCACAGCCAGCAGCTCTGAAACGGACGTGCAGGATACAGCAGCCTTGTCTTCTTTTTCTGATCTTGAAAATGAAGGAGAACGTCAGCATTTTTGTTCGGCATGTTGGGAGGAAAAATTTCGTGAGTAAAAGCCTTCGCTCTGTTCTCTGGGGAAGCTGAGTATGGAAAAAGAGGAGCTTTAGTGGCTGCAACTGAAACGGGAGCAGACCAAGAAGAAACGTTACAGCCCAGAAGGGATGTTTGGACCATTGGTAACCATCTGCATTTTTAGACCAGATAAAAGCCTGTTGTTCTGAATCTGCCTAAGTCTGTGCTATAAAAGTGTTATTTCTAACTTACACTGAAGGTAAATCTATGTATATACAAATATCAATTATTCCGAGTAAAACTGGTCTCCATACAAGTTTCTTATCCTCTTGGAATATTCATAGCCGTGAGGGGAAAAAAAATCAAGATATTTTAAGGAGAAGTTTATTAACTCTCCAAGTTTTAAATATTTCCTCCTGCCCCCCAAGAATCCAGCTCCATTACCAGCAGACTGGGCCAACCCTGAAAGGCAGCAAGCCTTAATACAGCTTTTCCAGCCAGCATCGCATCGGAATCACACTTAAATATTTCTACTCTCGCCTATGATTGCCCCAAACCCTGACCAGAATCAACGTTGCAGTGCTCTCTGTGTGAAACAACACAGCTAGAGAAGTTAAATTTTTGCCTTGAAAAAAATCAGCAATAGTGTATAAAATAATATGGAACGTAGGAACACTGTTAAAGGCAAAGAAGGCGGAGAAGGGAGGCCAGGAGCAACAGTCAGAAATAAAATTTGGATAGTAATCTGGGCCACCTGCAAATGGCTCCGACTCATTTTAAAAATAGTTGTAGCTTTACAGTAAATACGATACAGTTGGGCGCTGTTGAGTTTAGCCATGAACTTGGATAATTTTCCAAGGGCTGAGAGGAGAAAAGGGCTGAGAGGAGAAAAGTGCAAAGCTGCTCACTGAACTTGACAAGCGGCAGGTGACCAGTGTGGAAGAGGAGACCTGGGAAGGACCTCAAGAACTGGAAGCCTGAGTCTGACGTAATGGAGAAAAAAGGTCAAAAAACGTAGATTTCGTGAGGCTCTGCAAAACTTGGGTCCCGAGAAGGCGACCACTGCATCCAGGCTGAGGCCTGAGCTGCTCCAGCACCTTCTCAGCTCGCCACATCCTCGCAGCACGAGCCCAGATGACCCTTTTGTCTCAAAATGCTGCCAGCTCCTTTGACGTGACTGCCCACTTCACCTTCTCACCGTTTCTTCATCATGTTGCGTAGGAAGACAGGGAAAGCAGGGAGTCAGATGAGGCAGGGAGAGGTGGCAGGAACGCTGGGGAAGCCAGGAGAGAAGTTTGCCAGCTGCCACGTGAGCGAGAGGGGACTGCTGATCTTCAGGGAACAGCTTAGGTTTCAGCCTTGCTGTCACGCTTGGTGTTTGCTGCACTGTGCAGAAACCAAACCAACCCGCATTTAGAAACTGATGTTCTTAAGGCTAATTAAGAACAAAACTATGAGAAAGCAGTTTTCCTGAATTACATTTTACCATGGACATAAGTGAAAAATCTTCTTGTTCTTCACACAGGCTGTTGGGTGCTGGGTGCACAACACAAGGCACAACTGAGGCCAGTCCCAACAGAAGCCTACGAGTGCTACTGCGAAGGATTAGCTGTAGCTAATCCTGGAATTAAGCTGGTTTAAGGTCAGCTATATCCAAATAGTGCCTTGCTAATATGCTCCCTAATTATTAATCACTTTCAGGAGTGTGCTTCTAGCCACTAAGCTTAGTGCTGCAGAGAGAGGGAATTCAAGTAAAGCTGACTTTAATGTTAAACCGTAGGTTTGAGTGATGATTTGCAGAAGCACAGAAAGACACGGGGCTTCCACAGGAAGAACTGGAGCTAACTGCAGAGAAAGCACAACTTAGAAGAGGGGGCAGAGGGGAACAAGGAGAATTTGAAGGAGATTTCAAAAGGAGAGACACATCTGAGATTCTGCTTTTGATTTAATCCAAAATATTTACACAGCACAAAAAGCAGACTTAAAAAGCACTAAGACACACTTCAGTCTAGGTGTTATAATCAAGATATATCTTAGGATCCTTGAAGCATACTATGCTCAAGACTCCTCTGAGAGAGGTCTCTACTTTCATCAGGAACAAGTTCCAAGGGCTTTAGGAAAAGATACTATGTAAATCAGAAAAAAAAAAAATTGGTTTTACACCACAAACCAGCAAAAAGTCAGGTATTTTACCTGAGCTGTAAACATGTTTATTAATTTAAAGTAGTTTCCATTACTTCAGACCTATTAGATCCTGCCTGTTTCTGTTCTGTTGAATCAAGCAAGCTGTTTCCGATGACATAAACATTCCTTAGAGCATTTGTTTCACAGGTCATAAGGACCAACGCATTATCTTTTCTGGGAGTGGTAAACAAACAGCCCGGCTGCTGCAATACCCAGATCCACATCAACATCCACAGCAAAGCTGTGGCTGGAAAAGAATAATATGTAGAGCTCAAAAGAACTGAGCCACCAACCTCTTGGGCTAAATAAATGTTTATGCACGACAAAACACCCCTGAAACAGCAAAAGCAATCAAGAGTTTTCCTGCGTGAGGAGCGATCACTCCAACTATTCCACTTCCTCCGTTGAAGAGCAGTTGATGCCTCTGCAGGAGAGGCTTTTGCTGCAAACCCCCCCATTTCATCCTGACCTTCAGATATATAAATATGTATATAATATAAAAATGTAA
>NW_010552251.1:0-19789 GCF_000687285.1 Phaethon lepturus | reverse complement strand
TTTCCAACCTTAGTGATTCTGTGATTTTTCATCTTAAAATTGAAAGAATGCTAAAGTCATTAAAATGTCAAAGAAACTGCAAATTCAGATTATGAATCAAGAATGAAATTGATGCATCTTTGAGCTTGTCTTTTTTGGTGATGGAATGGCATGCCATACCAGGAGGAGAACTGGAAAGCACGGGATATTTTTACAGTCCTTGCTGATACTGTAATCTGCCATCCTCTCTGCTCACTTTCTCACTGCTGCTCTTTGGAGGATGCTTTACTGGTCATAGACTGTCTAACCTCTTCTGTCATTAACTTCCCTGCTTGCCAGACTACAGAAACCTAGTGTATAGTCCTCCTACCAGGTTTTCAGTCTGCTGTCCAGCCGGTTGTCTTTGCCTAAGCTGCCCTCTCTAATGAAAGATTTCTGGAACAGAGAGAATCTTTCCTTTATTCACTCATTGGTAGAGGAAATTAACTATAACAAGGGGAACAAAGTCCAGTTGCCTTTTCAAGTTCAGTTTTCATGATTGACAATTAAAACAAAGTAAAATAAAACAATTCAACACGTTCCTCTTGTTATTAGGTTGTCAGATTCTAACCCTTTTTCAAGAGGTAGATAAACTGAAAAAGAATGTCAAATTACTGAAAATTTCTGACAGGTGGGTTGAACCCTTATGATGCACTGAAGACAGGCAGGGGAAACTATACACTGAAGCTGAAGGTGGGCAGAAAAGGAAAACCAAATTATTTTTTTAGAAACACTGACAAAGTACAGGAAAGGAAAGGGAAAAAGGAGAGTGTAGATGCTGCATTACTGAGCATGGGGCTGCTCTGTCCCTCCTTTTGACAGTTTCTTCGTGCATTTTCTGGCAGAAGAAGATCTATGCCAGTGCCAGCCCTCCACTGTTCTGAAAGGCTGTTTCAGAGAAGGAAACCTGCATGATGAAAATTGAATGCATATGGAAAGCTCTTCTTTGTGACCAACATTTGAAACCCACCAACAAATCTGACAGCTCTTCTAAGAAAAGAATTGAAGTTACATCCTCCTGCATTAATATTGGCCTCGGTTCCAATTCCGTTTCTTCTTTTGGACAGGCAACAGTAGAGAATTCCTTCTCCTATCATTATCTGCAATGACAAAAGAGCCATTAAATTAAATGTAGCTGTTACTCAGAAGACACTGATTGAATTTAAAGGGCTAAAATATAACTATACCATAACCAATGTCATCCACTGACACACACTCACTTTTAAAAGATTTGTTTCAATATGGAAACATTCAGTAATGCAACTTAGCCTGTGTGAGGGCAGGCAAGAAGGTGGCACTGAAATTAAATGCACACAGTGTACAGTGCTCAGTGGAATTGGGGTCTTGATCCACAGCTGAAATGTGAAGCTTCTACAATAAAAAAAGTAATAATTAGGAAATCTCGCCTCTGAAGTATTCCAGAGCCACTGCGATATCTTAGTGGTCCTAAGGTGATTTTAGCACTCTGTCTTGGCCTCAAGCCTAGCAATCCCTAGCAGCTTCTAATTATGTGGCAGCCTGCTCTTTTCTATTTGCTTGATTTGGATTTTGTTTTAACCAGATTCACAGCAGTAGAAACGGTTTTTATGGTCCCTCTGAACACACCAAGCAAAACATGTTATGACTGATGCCCTAGACAAGAGTTTGTAATAGAAATAAAAGAAGAGTATAAATGAAAAATGGTGTTACTTGCTGGAAAAAACCAGATCCATTTATATATTTGC
The DNA here is from genome assembly GCF_000687285.1 of Phaethon lepturus. Lineage (NCBI taxonomy): Eukaryota > Metazoa > Chordata > Aves > Phaethontiformes > Phaethontidae > Phaethon > Phaethon lepturus. The sequence continues at coordinate 18,047 of NW_010552251.1, read as the reverse complement.
AGTCTCAGGTTTGATTGTTTTCCTTGTTAAATAGTGCAACAACTTGGAAATCTGTATGGGGCTGGTACAGAGTTCAGAATAAGGGTTGGATTGAAATATTGAAATTAATGAGACAGTTCTTACCACTAAGAGGAGATTCACCTTGTCTATCCACAGGCGCATTGAAAACTAATGTATGCAATGCATAAGGCTCACAAGGCAATGAAATGCAAAAGCATGTGAATTATGCTGAATCTGCTGTAATTACCAGTGAAGTTTGTGCATGCTAAGACCCCTCACCCTAGGAGAAGGGAGATACAACGGATAAGCTTAGTTCACCTCTTTTTTGGCTAAAGGTTTACTAAGTTGAAATTTCCTTTCTTTGCCAGAAAAATTGAAGTACTGAAGATTGTCTCATTACATGGAAAAGTCAGTAGTAAAGGTTATTTAAGGAATTTTAATTAGATGAGAACTATGGTCACTATTATCTGTCTCTATTTGATCAATGTACATCTGAAACTTCCTGGAGAAATCAATAGTATTTCAAACTTAAAAACAGAGAAACTCTAATAGTTTTTAGCCAAGCTCTAGGGAATGTCTGGCTTAGGGAAAAACACCAGAGATGGATTAGCTGTGTGATAGAGGAGAAAATTGGGAAAGAGCAAGGCCTATATCAAGGAAAATTCAGAGGCTGGTATTGCCAAGGAAACAAACTCCCACAGTAGAGAAGGCAGTAGGACTGAAAGAGCCAGCAGTGAATTTCTCTCCTTGTGAATTGATTTCACAAATCAATGTGATCTAATTTCCTGGTGATCCCTGTTAGAAAGCACATTGTTACCTTTAAGTAGGTTTTTAGTCAGTGGCTTATAAGGGTTTGTACCTATACTGACATGATTAAATAACTGGTCCTGACATTTTTGAATGAATAACTAGAGAGAAAATAATGTCAGAGGATCAGATTCAGAGTTCTTTGAAACAAATGGAAGAAATGTTGCAATTCAGGTATATCTGTATTCCAGACATAAAATTTCCATGTTGGTAGTTTTATACAAATCCATTTTTTCCACACTGGAGTCTCCTGTGGTTTATGAATACATATAGAAAATTTCATATATGTCACAAGCTATAAGACATATGTCAATAATACAGGTGGTAATTTTCTGTAGGACTTCAGGGCTACAGAACAGGCTTGGTTAAAAGGAGTTGCTGCTTACTAATAATGAGCAGAAAAACTCGAAGAAAAACCACAACCCTTAAAGCTCCAAATCCACACAGATCCTCCTGTAATAATGGCTTGGGAAAATAAATAACACAATGTTAGATTTGTTGTAAAGAAATTTACTGTGAAGTGAATAGATTTAATATGTTCTCCAGTCTTGGGAAAAACTTGAGTATGTGAACAAAAATAATACCGAAAAAAATTAAGTCCTATTCTAATATTTATATAAGGCTTTAAGGAGGGATTGAGACTGGAATTTGCTTGTCTTCTTCCCCATCCCGCCCGCTTCTTTTTTTTTTTCTTATTTACACTCTTTGGTAATATTTAAAATGTGGCTTAATCACAGCTGTATTTTATTGAGTCTTGATGACCTTTTGCCTCATACTACAGTAAGCACCTGAACTGCAGACAGAGGCTACCATATGCTATGTTAATGGCGATCCTCAGTTCATCACATAACTCATGCTTTCTTTTCTATATTTTACAGATTTTATAAAGTGTGCAATTCATTGAAATGTTAATGACAACTATTATAAAATGCTAAAGTCTACAAGATGACAATAGCACAATTGTAGTATTTTTGCATTGAGTTTCATTGGACTATTTTTCCAAAGAAAAAGGGAAAAATTGGACAAAAACCCCCTAGTTTTTTTACTGCAGAAGTAGTACTGAATAATAAAGAGCTGATGCTCTACAACATCTTCAGTGGCTTTTATTAAAGGCTGTGTATTTTGCACTATCAGAGCCCGTTCTCCAACTAATACAAGCATCCCATTCATGCATACTACACCTTCCTAAGCCTTGCAGCTTTTAAGCAGTTGTACTTTGAAGCTTCAGTATTTACTTTCTTTACTGATCTTTTGTTTGATAGGCATTCTCGAGTGTGGGTTTGAGTTCCTCAACTCACACTTCGTTATTTTTCTGTACTGCTGGTACAAGAATTATTCAAGCAAGAATAACATTTTCTATTGCAAAATTTCATGCAATGCTGAAATAATTTAACTGTAATCAGAGCCCTGAATAAACACTTTGTCATGAAATGAGCATCTTTCATCTCAACTGGAAGTGTTTGATAGTCTTGACATAAACTCTCTGAAGCAAAAATCAGCTTTTACCCCTCTACTGTGGCCCAAGTCAGCCCACATAGATTCCTTCTACGGTTGTTTCAGGAAAGTCCACTTTGTTGTTACCAGAAACACTGTCTAAACTTAAGAAACCCAGCCAAACTGCAATACCAACAAGTTTTGTTTTTATCACGGTATTTGGTGTTTGCTGCAAGCATCTCCACCAGGAACACTGAGAGTCTTAGCTCCCAGTTCCTAAATGAGTATAATTTTCAGGCTGATGGTTGTGCAAAATCCTTACAAAAATGGTTTCTAAAGCAACCAAAATTAAACACAGTAAGAAGAGTTCTGTTTTAAAAAAGACAAATAAATAAAAAACGTCCTGAAAAGCAAAGGGAGAACAGCATTTGATGATTTTTATATGGGCATCACATTTTATAGATTTTATAATTGCAAATTGGCTAGTATTATAAAAGGAATGAGCTGGTTGAATATAAGGGAATTTGGAGGAGCTGGCAGCAGAGGCACCTTTGCAGCTGGCCTTAGAGAAGTGCCTCACCGAGATGCGCAGTCATTGCTGTGAGGGGAGAGAAGAGACCCTTTCAGAAAGTTGATTCAGCTTTGCCAAACAGGAGTGGCATGAGAATAAGGCTCCTACCTGAGCTGCCCAAAATCAGACACAATGAGTTCCCTCTAGTGTGTGTATATATATCTATAAGGGTAAAATCTGCAGGTTTCATTTTAATTTGACACAGCGATTCCAGCAGGGACAATACTAACCTGTATCAGGTAATTTAAATTTTTTTTCTGTAAAATAGTGACCAAACTGCTCATATTCTGGCAGGACATTTCTGTTCTGCTGAAATTCTCTCCTCCCTTTGAGTGAATGATTAAACCAGCCTCCTTTTGCTTGCTCTTAATGACTAACTCCTAATTTAGAGGAGTCCCAGTGCTATTTGGGAAAGTGTAATTGATTTCACTGACACAGCTGATAGATATTCTCACTGAATAAAGCTAGTTCTAACAAAAGTGGCATGTTTGGGGCTCTAAATGAAAGGCTTCCATTTCCAAGAAAGTTTTGAATTTTTGGTATATCTCAGAGTATGGAGATGTTCTGTCCGTAAAAGTTCAAGTATTTGTACAGCATAATGGAATGACTCAAGTTATTCTCGCCCAACTGTAGATGCTGTTTCTTAACATTAATTCCCACAATCAGGATAGTGCGAGTAGATGAAGTGCTACAGGGAATGTTTTAAAGAGTGTGTCTCCTTCTGTTATAGAAGAATAAAAGATGAATTTAAAATTTTAAGGTAATGAATGTGGATCGCTCTCTGCAGCCTAACTGAAACCAAAGGACCTATTTTCTTTATGCCAACTGAAACTCTGTTCAAAATCTTTAATAAGTGACAGTGGCACCTCAAACTTACCGTAATTGATGGTCCAGCAAAAACCAGACTAAGCAACATCAAGAAGGGAACAGTCTCTTGTGTAGGTTCAATGTATGGCATACTCAGACTCTTGTCATAGCAATTAAATCCAGAGTGAACTGGCTTGAAGACATCAGTAAGTTCAAGAAAATACAGGCTAACAATAGAAGATGCCAATATGGGCAACTAGAAGGGAAGAAAGCAACAAATTACTGTTTGGAAATGGAACAGCAATGCTTTTGCAAAGACAACACAGGCTGTTAATAAATCTCTGTGATGTTTGCTATTTACATCTCACTGCTCCTTGTCATATTCATTTTACCGTCTTAAAATAATTAATTCTCTAGAGATATGATACTATTCAGTTGATATCAAATACCCCTGTTGTCTCCCAAGCTAGTCAAAACACCCAATCCAGTCTTCAGCCCACATAATTTAGCCTTTTCATCTATGAATCATTAATGGACAAACTTTGATTTTTGTTTGTTTGTTTGTTTGTTTTTATTTTGTTTTTTTGTTTTTTTTTGGTTAAAAAGGATGTACCAGGACTGCAGCCTCCCATGTGGGGCCTCAGTGTTCAGCTGTCCATCATCACCCTTTTTGGTCCTTTAGCAACTCTGTCATGTGTATGACAGTGTTTATATAAAAGCCAGTTTGCAATAAGTTTCGAAGGTACAGTTAATGAACAACAGTATCCAGTGCTTCCCTAGAATCTAAATATGGGGTAATACAGTGTTCTGCCTTCGCACATTCATTTTGTAATTCTATCAAAAAAGCAATTAACTTTGGCAAGACTCAGTCTGTTTAGAACCATAATGACTATAGTTCATAATTCTTTTATCCTCTAGCTATTTAGTGATTTTACCCGTCGCAATTACTTCCAGTAATTTATTAAGAGCGAAGTTGGCCCCTCTGGGGATAAATTCACCCCAGCTTGCCACCAGCTCCTAAAAGCACAGATTCACCCAGTAAGCCTCTGTGGAAGGAAGTCGTCCAAGAGAAGAAATAGCAAAAAGGCTTTTTGAAACCATTGGTTTACAAGTGAACAGAGAGGGCAGCCCTGCCCCCAGGGTGGGCATTGGGGCATTCAGAGGTGACCAGCAGCATGGGATTATTCTCTGTATCCTCCTAGTAAATGCTCAGAAATGTTTTTTGTTTGTTATTTCCCAGAGTCCTCACTGAAGAAGGCAACATTAGAACAACTGCCTGCTCCTCCACTGAGATGCAATAACTCCTTCCCCGTGTCTCTACTGCAATGAAGGTACCTATAGCTAATATGATGTGAACTGCCTATCTGCTTCCTTTTCTTATTTTCTTTTTAGGATGGCTGTCACATTAACTTTTCCTCACTGTTATCTGCAGCTGAAAAGTGAAAGCTTGCAACTACTAAACAGATTCACTTAGATAAAATCATAAAAAACTGATAAAGCTGTATCTCTTGAGAAAAAAAAAAACCTCCTCTTTTACATCAAGCACCTCACATTATGAGACATAGGGATTGTCCTAAAATAAGTTTGGGCATACTTAGATTACATTATTCTTGCAATGTTCAGTACACATTTACAAAAGTAATGGATTGACTGAAATCAATGTCATTCATGCCATTCTATAATGGAATAAAAAAGTGAGGAAAAACTGGATAAATATGTATATTGGAAAAATTATTAATAAAACCTGCTATATACGGCAGAGGGACAATGGTTTCTTTCATTAACTGGCCATTTTCAGGTTTTTAAACATTGAGCTTTTTCAAACTGCAGACTTTTGTGCATAAAATATAATTCTGCGTGGTTAAAGAAGGAGGGTTCTAGCTAAATTTCACTGAAATTTTTAAATAAGACTTAGTTTTTGTTTGAAAAGAACAGCTTATCTTTGCTGTGCTGAAGGACAGATCTGAAGAGGGCGAGTGGTATCTTCAAAGTGTTCTAAGCAAAATCTGCAAAAGGTGGAGAGTGGGAGAATTTTGTCTGTCTGGTTATCTGTGTTCAAGTTAATTGTTTTGTAATGTCACATAGTATAGAGGCTGTGATTGTGCAGAAAGGGAGGGAATGAGTATTGGCATCCCTAAGTGCTATGAGCATTACAAAAATAACACCAGGCATCTAGTAAGTTTGCTTCAGTAAGTAGTATGTGTGTGTGCATGTGTGTATATATAACCAAAACACGTATGTAGATTTGCACTCACATACTATATTACACATATGTATACTATATAACATATACAATATATAATACATATTATGTTAATACATAATATATAACTATTATATAATCTGAAATATAATATGTATGGAATAATTATACACAGTGTAACTACATTGAGTCCTGCTTCCTGCCCATCACAGGTAGATGTCCAATTCTTTAGCTGGACGCATTATATAATACTACTGCTCACTTCCTGCTGGATGCAGTGCCTGATGGACTATAATGCAAGCATGCATGATTAGTCAACATGGGCTAGACTGTTTCTAGTCATTATACAGATGTGCAGGGGTGAAAGGGGACTTCCCTAAAGTTGTCATATTGTGGGAATAATTAAAACTGTTGTGGAACTGGGTGCCCTTCTTTCCACATGTGCCTGCAATGGAGACTGTGGGCCTGCTTGGGGTAAGGTGTTTCCTGGCCAGAAGGCTGGCACAGCGCACGCGGCCCTGGTTGTGCAGGGAGCTTGCACCAAGTCTCTGCTGCTCCTGCTGGGACACTGAAATTCTGCACAGCATTTGAGCTCACGCATACTGCAACTTCACTTCTGCACAGCATTTAACTCTTGAAACATTTGCAATGTCTTTTATTATTAACTGTTTGAAAATCATACCAAGTCATGGGACTTAGCCAGGTCCCATGGGGCAAAGCATCTTACAACAGGACACAAACCTATTCCATGGACAAAATAGGCTAAGTGCCTATTGCCCTTCTTCTCAGAAATTATGCCATTTTATCTAGACGACCCCAAAGGTTCATTTACTAGAATGGAAACACGGAGCAGGCAGAATCATGGAACAGCTCGCACTCAGCGTTTCATCTTCATTGTGTATTTTTAAATTTCTCTAATGTCAAGAAAAGAAAGGCCCCTCCTTGAACAACAGGCTCTGCATTACCCACAAATCCACCTCCACTTTGATTATGGTATTCCTAGGCAGGCAATTGTTTTAAATGGCGATATTGAACTACCAAAAATTGGCTATATATGAAGTGATATTTTATTGTGAGACACTAAAATAAAAGATGTGGATAACGTTTTTTTTTTAAACTACTGTATGTAAGCTATAATTTTATTGTTAATTACAAAGTCAAGGAATCGTAAGAATTGCATTTACTGTCTTCTGACTTACTTCACTACAGGACTCCCATATTATTTTTGACTGTAATTACCCATTCTGCTAAAAGAAAAGAAATTATTCTAAAGGACTGTGAATTTCCGACATAACTCCTAACAATACTAATGAATAGGTTTATAGTCAATTTGCTATATACAGTATGTCAGATTCCACAGGACATTTTTCTTCCTATCTTTTTAAAAATACAGATACAAGACTTCTAAAAGTCTTAAAGTTTCTAAAAAAAAAGTCAAATGTTTCTAAAATCTTCTAACCAGTATAACTGGCTATTTAATATATGAATATTTATGGAGTGTTCTGCTTAATGCAGCAGTAGTTCTGTAATTATAGACTTCAGCTCCCAATATCTTGAAAATGTCAAATATAATTAGATGGTAGAATGTGTATTGTTTTAATTACAAAATGAAATAGGAATTTTCCTGTTCCTAATTAGAATAATAAAACCCCCAACCTCGGTTCACATATCTTGACTAGTAAGTCTTTATACTTTTACTTCCTTGGTTGGCTAATGCAGGAAGATCCCTGTTTAGCTTGTAATTGAGAGTAAATGTAAATGTAGACTGTGACCCAAGTGGTCAAATGCAGTTTGGCTTAAAAGTCTTAAAGTGAGGACCATGATCAGCATAGCTGCTTGAAAGGTTTAATATGGGGTTTATTTATTTAAAAAAAAAAAAAAAAAAAAAATTCTTTTTCCCCCTGTTGTATTCTTAAACTGTAATTTAAGAGCCTTTATTAAGCCATAGGACTTTGCTATTAATAATAATTAATGTTATTAATATTTTAAAAGATTTTGCTGTATTGAGCTAGGAATTGTCCAAGCATGAGAAAAGGTGCTCTCTATTCCTACGAGCTCAACAAGTATGTAAATACCTAGAGGTCTTGTAAGGAGAAAAATAAAAGGTAAAAACCTCCTGTATGTTACATAGTGCAGGACAAACCAAAAGAATATTTGGTAGCACAATAACTTCTCTGAACTGATGGGATATATACCAAATCTTCCTTCTGGCCAAGAGCCACAAGACATATATGACATATTGCAGAGAACTGAAAGAAAGATGGCTGTGAGAGGAGTTCAGAGGTGGGAGGTAACAGTTCTTCAGGTTGCCCATTGCTCTTCCGTGGGACATGCTGTGATCAGTCCTGGGGCCGTTTTGGGGTGCTGCTGGTTTACTTACGAGGATTAAGATTATCCAGGACCCACAGTGACAGCACAATTTGTTATTGGTTATATGATAATAGCCTACGCATGGAAGCCATGGTGGTCGTGCCCCAAACCCCCTTAACCACCAGGCCCAAACTTGCTTGGGCACCCCCAGGTAGATGGAATCGCTTCTGTTAAAATTCCCTAAGATTAGCTTTCCATGGCTTCAAATGTATGAAAAGAGGAACCTGTAGAGATGTAAACATCTCTTTAGTAGAGACAATACTAAATACAGTGTTGTCACAAGCCACATATTTTGTGCTGAGTTTGCAAGGACTCAGGACTGGGACTTGTTAAAATGCTTTGTCTGTATTTGTCTTGACCTACCTGAAGCTTTGTTTTTATTTGGTTTAATAGTAACAGCAGTTTTTCTAATTACCTTAGAAATTAGGCTATGCCTTTTTCTTTTTTTCTTTTTACTGTTTTACTTTCATGTATCTTTGTATCATATAACTCTGCATGATTTTTGCATCTGTATCTAGTAGTAACAAGTACTTATTCTGTATAAAGTGAACTATCTATGATTCTAGTGTAGCACATCCCAAATGCTTTGTCAGGAGCTGTATGATGTTGATGGTGATTCTTACTCATTCTAGGAACCACTTAGGTTCATTTTTATGTTTGCTAATGCTCTTCTACACCTTGCTCTTTCTCTTTTGGTCTGTCTTTTCACACTACATCCCAACTTACTATATATGGCACGGTTGGATGCTTGTTCTTTGCACTCTTTGCTACCCCTAAAAATCAGTTTTCCCAGCTGCAGTTCTGCCTTCTGTTATCTGACCATTGGGTGAGTTCGTTACAGCCTCGAGGTCTCCAGTACCAGCATATGCCCCATCTCTTATTCTACACCTGTTAATGCCTCCACATTGCACCCTCTGTAGTGCAGGAATACAGGTCTGGTATGACAGCAGAGGTCTTGCAAATGGGGCAGTGAAAGGCCAGGCCAAAGCAGGAAAATTTTATTGGAGTGGATGGAACCCTAAGTAGCACAAGGTTGTCCTTTGGATAACTCAGCATCTGGGGCACTGACTTTTGTCTGGCCTTCCACCAGGCACGCAACCTGTTGTTCTGAAGGAAACGCTGACCTGCTTGCTCTTGTTAGTGTTACAGCAAAGACAGTAGCAATCAGATACTGATGGTTTCTTAAATGACACCATGGAGACAATGAGGCTCAAACCAAACGAAAGGCAACAAATACCCCCTTCATACCCCCTGTTTCTCTCTTACCTTGAATGAATATACAACTGAATACATACATAATTCAAAACTCTCTGGGAACCAGTAGCTTCTATAAATGCCCTTCCTTTAAAACTGTACACTAGTAGTAATATATCTAGCTTTTATATTTGCCAGCACTTAACTAAGCAAAGAGTCAGTATTTATATTCAGGAGAATAACATCTTAAAATCCATGGGCTTTGTGCGAGTGCAACCATGGAGTGTCACATACTGAAGTGTCTGAACCTGTTTTGTAGGTTGCAGTTATGTGACCTCTCTGATTTGCTAAAATGCACTACAGGCGTTACCTCTTATCGTGAACTCTTATCCAGATCCTGCGGTGGTGGTGTATTGGGCTGTGTTGGAGGCTACCAGCAGACACTCTTTAAAAATGGGTTGCAAAACTGATTAGCCTGGGCTATATTTCAGTCAGGCTAAGTAGGGGGGAAAATGAAATGCCTCTCTTGTAATTATAGTTGAATATTCAAGTCACTGCTCAGTGTGCTGGCTGGAATGACTTCAGTGATTTTCCTTGAGACTGGATACAAATATCAGGGCTGTGGAATTGATTAGTTTTACCTGCCTCTATAAAAGATAGGCAGAAAACAGAGAAGCAGTATGTATGTAGTTTCAATAAGAAGTCAAGACATGATTAGCCGGATGCAGAATAAAGATGGTGTGACTAGCCCACCTGTTGAAAAGGGTTAAGGGATGCCTGATACGCTATTTGGTTCTTTTCTATTTTGTAAATAATTTTTAGACTTGGATGGCAGGAAATTCTTAGATCCTTAGGTCATTCTGCAACCCTTCCACAGCAAGCAATGAGTTCCTGAGCACGGGCGCTGCCTCAGGGTGTTTCTCTTGTTTTCTGGGAATCAGGGAATCTTTGTAAGCAATCATTTAAACAAACAGGATTGCCTCAAAGAGATGGCTAATGAATGCCATCGGTTTCTCCTCATGGAAAAAATACCAGCCAAATACTTGGGAGAAGGATCGTCTATTTAATAACCATGTTGTGTTCACACTGCAAGGCTGTGGCATTGTGGAAGATTCTATTAAAATGTATCATAAATGTTGGTCCTTGTGCCAAAGAATTCATGGTCTAAATGACAAGGCACAACAGATGGATGAGACAAAAAAGAGGGCTCTGGTGGGTTGGAGGAGACAGGGTATTCCTATTCTTAGCCAGCTACTAACAGCAATTGCAGCTTTCAGTCGACCTGGCTGTTGTCCTGTTATACTTTGCTGTGAGATTCACAAAAGACAGGAGAAGAGAACAGAAGGAATGAATACTGAGGTCATGACTATGAATACCTTCCAGAAATAGGTCAGGAAGAAGAAATGATATCAGCCCAAATTCTGCCATTTTCTCTTGTTTTTGAGAACCAACCCATGGCTCCTGCTTAGCTACATCAGTACTGTACCTTCCACCCTCACTGACACTGCTGTGCAGGGCTGGGATTAAGACCAAGCACAACCTCAAATGCATTGCAAACTGGGCTGTCATGAGGACTTTTGAGAGACAGTACTAAGCGCAGGATAGCTGTAGAGCAGGGGACTTGCTTGACCTACAAGTCAGGTTTGTAGATTTTTTTTTATGTTCTAAACTTAATTCTTAAATGCCTCAGGCTTATAAGAGAAGCCACTGAGGCTTTTCAGAAGTCTTAAGATTTGCATTTGTATAAAGTCTTTTGGCCTTTCTCTCTGAACTTGAGTTTCTGCTGCTTCTTGTCCCTTTTTTGGGTGCACATTTCATCTGGTCCAAAGCCGTAAGCAACTGGTCTTTTCTCTAAAGGATTTTTACCTCACCATTGTCTAAGTTTTGTGGAAACTGATTGCAGAGACGTGATATGATGGTCTTTCTTCTCCTAGATTTAACACTATTAGATTTAATTTCAACTCACAGTTTAACTTCAAATCCCAGGTGTCATGGAAATCTTTTATCATTACCATTTTGGAAAATTAAGTTATCCTTAGTTCCAGCATTGATTTTAGAGTTTAATTGAATTGTTCGGTGACTGCCAATTAGAGTTTAGCTTTAGAAATACAACAGGTATCTTCATGCAACTCTTCAAACCTCTTGATCTTTTGCCAAATCTTAATAGAAAACCTCTCAGTATGTGTAAGACCAAAAATAGAGCTGATACATCAGTGATAAAATTCCTATTTATTTTAGAAATCTCAAAGTCATGCTGAATGCATGGTAATCCTAAAAGTGCTTATTTATTTTTTTTTTTGATAAATGTATGCGAAGCAGCAACTACACAGGCAGAAACCAAAAAACCCAAAAATTGTTTAACAAAAATACCCTCAGGCAGGAATAATCTTAAAAATACTTTAAAAATATTTCTATTTAATTAAGTATTTGTGCTTAAGTACAAAGCAAATCCTTAGGCAGAAATTTTGCAACACAAAATCACAAAATACCATTGATGCGTTTCTTTTCAGCATGACTTCAAACATAATTGATGATTCATTATATTAATTATTATTACAGTTAATTATCATTATTAATTAAATCAATGATTAGTTATAAGCAATGAATAACTACAAACAATTAGATTTAGGATATTGCATGTAGTGTTGATTATGAAACTTCTTTTATGCTCCTGCTGCAAGGTTATGGTAAATCAAGAACAGCAACACTACAAAAAAAAGGCAGTTGCTTTCACGTCAAGAGTGTTACCAAACTGCAGCTAGAATTTTTCTCAAAAATCCCATCTCTAGGGGACAAAGCTGCCAATCCCTACACAATACCGCAATTTATTCTACTCTCTAAAACAAACTGGTTTCCAGACATACAAAAAAAAAAAAATAAAAAAAAAATTCTGTGAGTGCCAACCCTTCTCCAGTGGCTTACTCCCACGCTGTTTTGCCACTTCTGAACTCCCTACAAACGGAACTTTTAAGTGACAAGATCATCAGTCAAGATACAATGTTCCTGTGTATGTAAGGTTCCACAATAGGCTGTTCTCTACTAATTTTGGCTGCAGAGTAACAGATTTTTAACAATTATAGAAGAAAATGACAGAGAGGGGTATAAATTTTTAGAAGAGGTAATAATTTGGAAAAATGAGTCTCTCTCTTAATTTCTAACGTATTCAGGCCTCCTTTTACTACTGGGGTATTGGTTCAAGAGGATAGTGCAGGACTGAAAAGGGAGCAGGGCCTTCTTTCACTATGAACTACTCAAACTCTACACTTGCCAAACAAGTAGCCAAACACAGAAGGAGATCTAACATGTGGAATTTGCACTTTTTCTCCCAGGACAGCATAGACACAGGCCTGACACCTCCCTTATTGTTTTCTGCTTATCTTCTGCTCAAAGCTGGTAGTATGCAGGCTGCACAGCTCTTCTATAAGCCTAGAAATGTTGTGGAGGATGTAGCGCTGATGACTTGGTCAATGAACTACATAGCTGCTTTGAATGCATAGCAGCCTTCTCAGGCCTTAGATAGCACCTTAGTATTTTCAGGATGCTGGTCTGTAATGCACTGTTACAAACAAATCTGACATCTATCCTCTGAGAGTCAGCCACATGACAAGGTCAGCTCAATGAGCAGAGTATTAAGTGTGTTTCCCCTTCTTCCTCTCCCCTCACACATGGTTGACTCCTTTGAGAGAAAGCAATGTATTTGGAAAATATTATGCTGCTTCCACGGTATGGGGATAATTTAATCTTCTACACTTGGGGTTTTTGTTGGGTCCCCCCCCCCCCCGGTATTATTAAACATCTTGTGGTGTTTGTTTGGCCCCCCCCCCCCCCGCTAATTTAAGCATGACAGAAAGTCTATCTAGAGAGACATGTGACTACACTGTGCCTCCAAGACACAGCAATTTAACTCTTACAATAGATCCAAATATCCTGTTCTTAGAAAGAAAGATTTACTCCTATAGCCTACTCTCCCTCTACTCTTATTCTAATCACTGCATTCCCTTGGCTTTATGTGTCTCTTGCAGTCACACCTATACGTGACCTGCAGGTGACAAATGTTTAGTTTAAATGTGGTGGGTCATGCATGGCTGAATAGCTGAAAAAAATTCCAGATGTGACTGAGAAGTGGCAGTGAGCTACCAAGTGATGTGTACAAACATTTGACATTTCAAACCTAGCTCTGTCAGTGTATGTTAGAAACAAAAGGAAGTAAAGCGTCTGGTGCCGAGACGCAGTGAACGTTCTCTGCATGCACTTATGTCAGCGGAAGCTGACGACCTCACGTGTCTTGCAGCCCAGAGTCCTACAATGGTAACAGGTCTTTGTGCTTTCTGCTGGTGAGAATTCCAGCTTCTTTGGGAAAGAGGAAAAATAAGTGGACTTCCAGTACTGAAAGAAGTGTTTCCAAACAATCCTGGTGTGATTAACTCCTGGCTGTGCTCTGGAAAATGTAGAAAAAGAAGCTACCTGTACCTGTATGTATGTAGCATACACAACAGTCTAGAAGACAATGTAAGGAAAAAATTTAATTGTACAAGGGACATTTTCTGAAATGTCTCTCATTTTAGTTCCTGGAAGCTAAGCAACCAAGAGATGAAGGCTGTGCCACAGGAACACAATTTAGCTGGAGAATAAGTGCATCCAGTCACTCAGGTTGACACCACCTTGGCCTTTTGCATTCCCACACCTGGGGCACCACTGAAGCAATAGTGCCACTGAAGTCAAAGGCAAAATTCGTAGCGACTTCTGTGAAATCGGGATTTAAACCAAGAGTTTCTGAAGTGGGATAGCATGGGTGAAGATAGTCTTTTTCATTCACTGAGAAGAAATGTATCTGTCTGTCCTGCCTCTGAAGTGTGACCATACTGCCAGGAACAGAAACTACATAACCCTGGAAGTTTTCCACATTCATATTAAAATGCAACACATCTGTATTTCTTCTGTAAGTGAATATACTTACAATATACTCTGAATACGGTGAAGAGAAAGTCAGTTAAAAAAACCCAAAATTATTCCAGTAGTACTCATTTTCAGTATCTCCCAGGGGCATGTAGACTTTTTACCATGAAAATGAATTCCCACTAGACCAGAGGGACTATGAATTTTCATGGCAAGTTTCGTCTTTCTCAGCTATGCAAATGAAGCTCAGATAACCCATACAGTCTACAGAACCCTAAAATGCCACAAGCATAATTAGGAGTAAAACAGGCCAATCTGCCTGGCAGTGCTGCTTACCACGTGCTTCACGTAAGCATGATGCACAAGGCAATCTAAAACTATTCAGCTCTCAGGACTGCGTGCTGATCAGAGACTCTACTAAGTAGAAGTATTACTGGTGTTTTAAAATAACTTCTAAAATGTTCTGATGATACATAGGATAAGTTATCAAGTTATTTTCTTTACGAATCATGAAACTTGAAAATACGTAATTAAAAATGTGTTAAGATTTATTTCATAATGCTCATTTGTTTGCCTCTGATGTTTTTAGAGAATGACCCATCCGCATTTTTCAGAAGCTCCCATCTCCTTATTTTATTTCCTTTTAAATTCTATGTCTTCCAAAGCGCTAGCCTGATTCTCCTTTTGCTTTTCCTGTGTAAATGAAAAATAGCTCTAGTGATAACAATGATCTTAAGAGATTGTTTTAATCTGTGTTGGTAAAATCTGCTAGTTTAAATTATTCTTAAATTAGACTCAAACCAAAATCAGGCCGAGAGGATATCTTTTGAAAACCATCATTCGGCCTGCATACATCTACGTAATCATATTTTATCCAATCCTGAAAGTTGCTGCCACCAAACACATTTGTTTACATGAGTTAATCTCATTCATAACACATCCTTAAGGATCTTAATAGTGGAAACCCTTCAGCATCTGAACTGTATTTGTTGGCTGCTATTTCTAAGGTCCTTCTGAAGCAGAGAATCTGTCTTTTTTATTTGTTCTGCATGCCTAAATGATGCTAGTTATTACAGATATTTTTTCACTCTTTAACTGTATAATATATTTCATATGTATAACACGAACACATCCCTTTCCTACTGTTTTGCAATTTTTACTTCCTCCTTGACCCAACAGCCCTTTTTCCATGTCTTTCCTTCTGTATAGTTTTTGGGAGAAAAAACAGCATTCAGAGGAGAGAGGTTGAAAGCCTGTTTCCCATCATTCAACCACCATTCATGAAAGTAAAACCTTTAAAACTCAGAAAGCCTTAATTAAATTGGGTAAGTTTTGTTTTTAAGTAGTTGGTTGATGTTGGATCGCATTAGGAACTTACCTCCTGCTTACAAAGAAAATCCGTATTAGATAGCAATGCCAGTCAGCCATACTGGGTGACTCCTCCCTTATACTTGTGAACTTCTCATTACAATTAAATTATCTTTGATTAAATCCCTCTTTATGAGCTACAACTCAATCTTTGGTTCTCCTTGAGCCAATCACAATGGAAGAATCTAAGCCATTATGTCCTTTTTCTGATGCTGTTGAAGTGCTGGCATCTGGCCATGCTACACAGCTCTAGGAAGGCATTCTCATTAGCCTGATTAGATTTAGTGCATGTGTGGATAAATGCAGGGTGGGTGTACACAAGTAACACAAGCATTTATTTCTAAATATTACATGAATTGTTGTCACCCTTTCACTAAAGTGGTTTGAGTACTCAACTAAAATGTAGGAAATGATTTCAAATCCTCCTGCTGTGTAATGGGAGAGGGCTGATAACTCACCAGAGAGTTTCCTAATCAATGTTTAGGCTCAGGTGTATTGCAGTCAGTTTCTTCTCTTGATGTGTGTATTCAGTACAAGTAAAAGCAACATGTTCATCATTTCAAGAGGGGCCATAAGTCTGCAATTCAATAATTAGGACTCACTCCTGGAGGAAAAGGGCTCGTGCAGGCTCTGCACTCTGCTCCTGTGACTGCATAACATAGCAGTCCTAACAGTTCATTAGGAGACCATTCTGTTAACTGAGGACTCTGACTCCCTCTCAGAGCAGCTGGGTGTTGAAGAGATCTCTACATCTTTTTAGCTCTAGCTGTATAAATGACTTGCTGAAGGTCTCAAGAATCCACACCAGAGTAGAGAACTTGCCTGCTTCATGTGGGAACTCTACACAGAGCTCAGTCTAAAGTTCTTCACTGCTTGCAGAATCCTTTGCCTTATTTCTTCTAACAGCTACAGGGAGCCTCTAGGGGAATTACAAGTATGCAATTAATATATAAGGCAACTCTTTTGAGCAGCAGGCACACATTTTGTGCTGCTGTTCTGTATTTCATCCCATCTTGCTGCAGGCCAAAGCACAGCCCACCAAACAGCACAGTTCTGTTGTCTTGCAGGATCTCTACATTGTCCCCCGCCTTAGAGTTACGCCCAAGTTGAGCTCCAGCAACCTCCCTTCCTGTTTGGATTCACAAAGCAATAAAGAGAGAGAGGAAGACCCTACCTTTTTTTAGGGGCTTCTCCAAGCTTGACCTCCCCTTCCTATGCAAAGCTAATATAAGATACATGGCACCGTCAAAGTACTTTTTTTGGCAGGCCTAATTAACGTTGATAGGATGTGGCTGAAGCTTCCATATAACCAGCCTCTGCAAAGCTTTCCCATTGGTGTAGCTTGCTTTGAGTTAACTCCTGATCACGCCCAGGTGCTTAGGGAGCACGGGGGAAAGAGCCACTCCACTGTTCCCTAAAATCCCTTCTCCACCTGACCCCTTCTACCTCCAGAGCACCTCCAAAGCCCTTCAAGCGCACGTGGAAGAAAATAACTTTTTTTTTCCATTTTACCCAATGTTCATATTTTAATATTTTATACATTGTGTTGTATATATTTTTGTGCTTTTATTTAGCCTACCAGTTTTAGTTAATTTACACCATATTTTACCATTAAGTTCTTCACATTATTTTCACAGTATAACTGAGGTAAATTACACAGTGCCTCTCAGAGCCTCAGTCACTTCCGTGTGAGCAGGGTCACCTAAAACACTCTATTTAATCCATAGAACATTTTACTTCCCTCTTACTGCTGTGCCATTAAACAAATTCACATGCCACCAATTTCCTTAAGCTTAAACCCTGTCTACTCATTATCTTATAGAAGTACGTAGCGAGCATACTTTCCCATACCAAGCAGCTAGTGCCTCTGCAACTCCACCTGCTACCAGCTGAGCAGCCATCGCAGGTTTTGCTCTTTAAGATGTGCCGAGAACCTAATTCCATTTTCAAAACAGGCATTTTTAGCTCTGTTAGAGGAAGCATGTAACCCGGGGATCAGGAAAAACATACCACCGATTATCATTTTTAGGACATTTCTGTTTTCCTAGGCATTCCCTTACAAATGTGGTTTTTATTCTACCACAGCAATGTGAGCAGCGTTCGCCTAGAAGCCAGTCCTTCTTGAAACATGTCTTCCTCCTGAGAGGCTCCCGCGCACAGAGGTGATTTAGTTGAGCAACCCTTTCATTTTCTGAGCCATTCTTAGAAATAATTCCCACTTGAAAGGACAGCAAAGAAGAGGTTAAGTGACGCCTGCTCCTTATGGGGGGCTCGGTGCTGCTTTCGGTCAGGCAAAGCACCGCACAGGGATTTTGCGCCAGGCGGTGCGGGGCAGCGCCAAGGCGAGCTCCCTGCCGGGGTGGATAGCGGCGCTCCCCGCAGCACGGCGCCGAGGCG
>NW_010552250.1:0-12071 GCF_000687285.1 Phaethon lepturus | reverse complement strand
GATTCTGTGATTCTGTGATTCTGTGACTTGATTTCAGTCGTGGAACTGTTTCAGAAGTATAACAAAAGCACTGCATGGATTATATTAGTGCAAATGGGACTCGCTACATCTTCACGTTAAATTATCTTCGTGCTTTAACAGGCTTCTCCTGGGGAACAATGACACCTATATGTTAGTGGAACTATTTATTGTAAACTATTTTTTACATAGGTGTTATATTTAAATAGATTCTGACATGAGAGGCTTGAATGCAGACAGCACAGTGACTTTGTGGAAATTAAGAGAATGTATTATGCTTGGGAGGAGAGGAGGGAGAACTTCAGAAGTGGGGAAAAAAAAATTGGCGGGTGAGACTGAGAATATTGATAGAGCAGAGACCAGCATTAGAATAAGGGGCAAAAGGGAGCAAAAAGGTTGACTGAAAGCCAACAGACACAATTGTCTGTTATGTTAATTCTCCTCTATTTAAAGAAGGCTTTTACATGAAATTAGTGATTTTGCATATTGCAGTGAAGGTTGGTTTTTCACATTTAACTCTGAACTCGGTTATCTGATTTTCTCAGGTGCTAAACTTCACAGCAATATGGCAAAGGTGGATGCGACTCAGCTTTTTTTGAAAAATAGAGCCACAAATGACTTCCCAGTCTATCCTTTGTGTCACCAGTTTTGTTCAAGAGCTCTTTAGCCAATAAACAACTTCTAAGACCTAAAAATGCTACTGAAAACCATTGTCTCTTAAACTCACTTCCCTGCTCTCCTGTCCATCCCCATGGGATTGTTATTGTTCAGAGCTTTCTCCAGTTTTTCCAACTGTCTGGATGACAAAGTCCTCCTATCTCTATTCACTCCACCATTGATATGACTTACGCTGCGGGTTTTTTCCTCGGTTCATATCCTGCTGTTTGTTCTTCTGCCTATGATGAAGGTTTCCTCCCTAGATTTCTGACTCTCTGAGAGAGAGGTTTCTGTTCTGTGTTTTTTTATGTGTTGATATCCAATCTGCAGACCAGCTTCAGGGCGTGTCATTGTAACTATACTTCACCTGCAAGATGCTTTTTTTTTAAAAAATTGGTTTCCAGCTATGCCATGCATTTAGTTGTTCTGTCCAACTGATTTTCCACTTTGTTTATCATTGACTTAATTTAATACCTAAATAAGGGACTAGGTCTGCAACAGAAGGAAACTTTACTCATTCAGGTTCTTTTTCCTTCAGTAAACTGCTAATAATGTGAGGGGATAGTCCATGTATTTTTTAATTTTTAATTAATCAGAGAAATATAAATGTCTAAAAATGGACACAACCCCATCAAGCAACTAATAATAAAGGTTCATTCTCTGGTTTGTTCTAAAATTACTTGCATTAATAATGAATAAGGAACAAGAAATTTGCTGCCTGGAAACTTTCCTCTGCCATCTCTGTTTCTCTCTCTTCTTGCAGTATATTACACTAGTTACAGTCCCTATGAATTAGTTAAATTGAATTCACCAAGATGATTAAAATATATATGGTCATCATTAACTGAGTTATAGCAAAAACAGCAATGAATCACACAGGCTAATGTTTGCTGCCATGTTTGATGACAGATGTATCATACTTAGGCTTCAGCTGATGAGAGAGGCCAACAAACTATACCTCAAATGTCTAGACATATTCCTTTGGAGAATACTCAAGTATGAGTTTCATACACGCCTCCAGTCTGAGTGATAAGTGCATTATTCATTGATAACTAGTTTTAAAAGATGTATTTTGTGCCACAGTATTATGATAGGCAGTATTTTTTGCTGTTACTATCTTAAAAGGCTTACTAGCCATTCAGTTGGTTTTTTTCTTTCTTCCTTTCCCCCTCTTTTTCAAGAGTTTAAGAGTTCACTGTGGAAATCTGCTGATGTTTGGCAGAAAACACTCACTTTAGAACCATATCTTTATTTATAAAATAGAAAACAGTGTGATGGGGAATCTCTTTGTGTTTTTCAGTTCATTTATTACATGTTAATTCATTTAGAAATAAAAAATAGCTGTTTGCCCCTTTTAATAAGAATAAGCCAACCAGCAGATGGCTATTCCATATTTTGATTCATATTTCCATAGTTCCATACTCAGGCTGTTCCCAAATGTTCATATTTCTTACTAGTACAGCTACAGCTGAATACTGGTTTAGGAAAACTGCATTTCAACTCAAAGAATCACAGGAGGGAACTGAGAAGCTTGGAGGAGCCTCAGTAGGCAGCTATCATTTACATGGCATGAAAAATTTGTTGAGAAACAGGAAACTGATATGAAGTAAGCCAGCCACCTCGCTGAGGAGAAATCCCACACTACTGATCATTCACTCTTACTGGTTTCCCAACCTATTTTTTCTCATGCAAAGACAGTGGGTCAAGTTTGACTTAGTAAAAGTACTATTGATCCCATTAATTTTCAAGCAAGTGTTACAACAGTACAGAAGCAGTAGGAGATGCGAACGTGGAGCACATGAGCAGCAGTCAAAAGCAAAAAAGGCAGTTCCTTAAAGAGGCTGTGATAAAGGCATTATCGCCAACTACCCCAAAGTGGAATAAAATAAGGAGTGAAATAAGAGCCCAATTTAACTAAACCATGAACTCTTCAACAGTGTTAAAACAGAAAAGGAAAGAGGGAACCTAGGTCAGTTGGCTAAGTGTAATCAGCACAAGGATATAGAGGCAAAATCAAAAAATCAGCCAAATCAAATGAGGAATAGTAATGAGTGTTGTACAAAAAACAAGAAAAGAGGAGTATGTTCATAGGAAGGGTGAAACCAGGGAGCAAGTTGATCCACACTTCAATGGGGAGGAGTCCTCAGGGCAGCACCAGAGGTGTTTTCAACCTTGGTAGAATCCATCTTCACTGAAAAAGTCAACTGTAATGCTAGCAACCAGTGCAAGCTGCAACTGGGAAAGAAAGGGGTAGGGAGCGCTTGGATTAGTTAGGTGTTGTTAAAATGTCTGGGCCTCCCATAGTACGTAGAAACCCTGGAGTTGTCTTTAAGAATTTGCATTTACAAGTATACACTCAGATTCTGGTTTTAAAAAATGGGAGCTGAGGAATTTTAGACCCATGGCTAAAAAAAAAATCCTGCAACAAGTTATCGAGCAAAAGGGTGAGAAGTAAAAGTCAATATGGACTGTAATTGATCTGATGTCTTTCTGTACAAGGGTAGATATTTTACATGTAAAAGAGAGGTGGTAGATATAATTTATCTTGACTTCATTAAGATTTGTTATATTGTGACATAGTAACAACATGGTCCAAATGCTACTACTGTAACCTGAGTGACAATTTTGGGGGAAAACTGCTCTCAGTGGTTCACAGACAAACTGATGAGATGTACTGAGTGGGGTTCTGCAGAGATCTGTCACAAATGTGATACCGTTCAATAGTCTCTTTAAAACCTTGGATGGTGGAATGGAAAATATGCTTGTAAAACTTGTGAATAACAAGCACCATGTAGGACACCAGCTGTCTTTTCATCTGATACTGCTGAATATTGAATGGGCATAAGAATAGCTTTTCCTTTCCTGGCTGTTCCTGAGCTAATCAGTTACCTCCGATGACCTCTGCGAGCACCTTCTGCTCAGCCCTTGCTTCTCCCTATGGTTCTTCCATGCTGGCATGGGCTTCTGCCCTCTGCTTATCACTGCGATGTCACCAGCCAAACTGACCTGCGCTCGAGATGTATGTCTTCATCCCATGAGAAGAATGGCAAGATGATTGGTAACAAAGTGCATCTCCATGGCAGAATGTTTTAATAAAAGCTTTCCAGATAAAAGTGGGACTGAAACTCCTAAATCTGGTTTCACACACCTGACCAATTTTTCCTGGCTGATCTAAGTTTTCAGTAGATTCTGTATCCATTTCCCAGAGAATGGTAGTTATGGTAATGTTTGGTTCACATGAACTTTAATATTTCAGGAAGAGATCCCTTAAAGCTGGGGGAGGTGGTGTTTTGGGGAGGAGGGGTGTTTGTTTTGGGGGTTGCATTTTGGGTTTGGGGTTTGTTTTTTTTTTTAAATCTTCAAAGTTCCTGTCTGGCAAAACAAGACTCTCTCTTCCTTGGAGGCAAGTTGTAAGATCTTCAAAGCTAATAACTGTCTTCTGTCTTTCAAGGCTGTGTTGAAGCCTGGGGCCATCGACTGTATTTCCCACAGCCCCAAACAAGCTCCGTTATGCCTCTAGCCGTGATGCTTCTCTAAGTATCAATAACCTCCCATCACTAACAAGGTCAAATACCACATTTATAAAATACTTCAGTTTTCTTAGACTGAGGGCAATCTGGAGGACTGACTGAGGAAAGACTGAGGGCTTTGCCTGGGTTTGTACTCCTTTAGAGCAGGAGGCTGGTGCTCTGGTGAAGTGGTCGGGGGAGGCATCTATTGCCAATGTAGTAAATGTCAAAGCTGAAATACAAATTTTCAGAGCTCCGTTGAGTTCAACCCCTTCAGTCTGTCAGCATGAAGTTTATCAGCATGTGGGGGAAAGAAGGAGAAACAGACTCTTGAGCACAAATAAGTGACAAAACTGGAAAAAGGGCTCTCTAAATGTGTTCTTACTCTTCAAGACTTTTTCTTAATTGGAAAGAGAGCCTTGTGTGGGATCATCGTTTAAAAAGGAGGCAACTGCAAGCAATTTCCATTAGACAAGAGACAGTAAACCTGGGTGAGGTGTTGGTCATGATCATTACATTTCTTACCTAATTGTGTGATACTATCAAGCCCTGCTCACTGGAAACCCAGCCACTCTCATTATGTATAGAATCGTGGTGCTAAATAACAGTGTGGTTTGATGAGAAGAGTCAACGCTTTAACAATTTTGCAGCCTTCCCCATATGTTTGCAGGGCAATAAGATGAAAATTTCCAGGTCTTGCTTTGATAGAACACAGCTTATAATTACAGTCACGTTGCATGGGAACACGGGCACACTGCTGGCTAGTACAGAGAGAGAGACAGACAAGATCGAAGCCTCCCTGTTCTTTTTTTCCCTGGCTGAGTACGCTGTATTCCTGTTCTCCCTTCGCCACAATCCGAGCTCTCCACCCCCTCCAATGCCGTCTCCACCTCCCTCCCTGGAGGCAGCCCCTGTCATTATCACCTCTCCTTCACTCCTCTTCCCCGACATAAGCGAGAAGCGCGATGACGCACAGTTTCCTGCTTAAAAGGAGGCTGTTCATCGCCAGCTTTTATTTATTTAATAACGCCCTTTCACAAGGGTGCTTTACAGTTTTATTGTAGAAGATACAGGAGAGAAAACGGAACGGTGGTTTACAGAGCGGTGAGGCAGGGCTGTGGGTCCAACCCGCCGTCCCTGCGTCCTGCTCTCTACTGGCAGATGTCATAGCCCTGTGGGCTGAAGGGCTGTGGGCCACGGCCTGGCAAAGCACTGAGCCCGACTTTTGAATGCCATCAAAATACTGCAGCTACCTAACACAAAATATTGATCGGGTATAAAGTCACTCCAAAAGGTGAAATGTTCCCAAAAGGTGTTAAGTGTTTGCTGATGCGTCTTACAACAGATCACATATTTTATTTTCTTACCAGAGTTTTACTGGACGTCCCATATCTCTCCTCAAGTCTTTTCTTGGTCAGTTCTTTGCCCACTTAGAACTGTTGTGCCCAAGAGCAAAGGTGATTCCTCAGAAATTCCTCATCCTCAGCCTTGCCAATCCTTTTCCTGCAGGTACTGCAGCTGGATCTCTACAGCCTTTACCTTGGACCTTGCCTTACACCACAGGTCGCCATTGCCATAGTGGCCAGCGGTGGCACTATCGCCCATGTAGAGCCCATCAAAGGCCATAGAAATGTCATTTGTTTTCAGCCTTATCGGCTGTGATCCGAAGTGGATCTGAGAAGAGACCTGCTGAGGCTCTGCAGAGGAGCTGCTGTGCAGCAGGCCCTCCCTGGCAAAATGGCCATAAGGAATACAGTGCCAGTGCCTTGTGCGTGCTTAAGGAGAGGAATCAATAGTAGCTGGACTGGTGGAGCATTTAATAAAGGCTTTGAAGAGGACTATAAAAAGTCTAAGAATACTAACATATGGTCCAGTGCCAGGGGATGTCATTTGTAGCAGAATGAACTTGGCTGCAGTTGGTGTGAGAGCGGGTATGCAGCTCCCAAGTACAGCAGGGATTTGGTGGTACAGCCCCAAGCCATTTCCCCTCCTCTGAAGATGGGCATCCATCAACGCTGATCAGAGTATTGTGAGAGCAGCAATGGGGGGGACAGTAGGTAGACAAGAATTCCTCAGTTCTCAGGTACCCTTGAGAAGGTCCCAGGCTAACAGGGGCACAAAACAAGAGGGACAACCCCCTTTGCGGGTGCTTTGCCTCCTTTTCGTGGCAAGTCTTACTTTCTGGGCACACTGCCAAGTAGCAGGGTTTTCCAGCAGGGCTGTCCAGTATTCTCAGTTATAGAATCACAGAATCATTAAGGTTGGAAAAGACCTGTAAGATCATCAAGGCCAACCGTCAACCCAACACCACCATGCCCACTAAACCATGTCCCGAAGTGCCACATCCACATGCTTTTTGAACACCTCCAGTGATGGTGACTCCACCACCTCCCTGGGCAGCCTGTTCCAGTGCTTGACCACTTTCTCTGTAAAGAAATTTTTCCTAATATCTAATCTAAACCTCCCCTGGGTGCAACTTGAGGCCATCTCCTCTAGTCCTATCGCTAGTTACTTGGGAGAAGAGACCAACACCCACCTCACTACAACCTCCTTTCAGGTAGTTGTAGGGAGCGATAAGGTCTCCCCTCATCTCGCACCCCAACCTTTCTGCAGCTGAGATACTCCCTTCTCTGGCCCATCCCACCTCAGCAGCTTTAATCAAGACCATGTCTCGCTGGCTGGGAGACTATGCATTTAGTTTTTGCTTGCTCCTTCTCCCAAAACCTTTCCCACTGAACAGGCATAGATGCAATCTTTAAAGTGGCAGACACATTCACACATTTTGCACAAACCCAGAGCTGTTTATTACAATCAGAAAGTGTTTTGGCAATGGATGGACATGGAACCAGCCTAGCTGTCCATCCTTTGCCAGTTTTCAATGATTGTATGTATTTGACATATATGTATGTATATGTATGTATATATATGTACATATATATATATGTATATATATTCCAGTGATGCTGGAAATTAGGTGACTGTTTTTTGGTGAAAACTAGGCATACCGAGGCACCTTCAAGACCAAGATGTTTTCTTGTGAATTACTTCTTTTAGTGTTTAATTCCACCCAGAACATAGTTTAGTTACCTAATAGGTTTGATTATTTAGGTTTAGGTTTAGGTCTGATGATTCACTCCAAAGTAAGAACGGCACAGTTTACTTCTTACAGAGCTACCGAGCTCCTTACAGAGCTACCAATTCCTTTTAATTTCATATTAGAAAACATTTTATTTTCCAAATATTGACCTCAGTTTAGAATCATCATAGGCTTTTTCAAGATGCTAAGCAAATGCACCTAGACAATGCAGATACAACAATTGCCCACAGGAAGGATCAACCGAAACGCTGCCTCCCAAGTCATGTTGCTCTCATCCCTCACCTCCTAGGAGTGAGCAAGAGAGATGAAGAGATACTTGCAGTTTCACCCATGCATCCTACTCCATACCTGATATTACCCATGACAACAAGAAATACAAGGGGGAAAACGGTGAATATGCACTTCTAGGAAATGGATACCCTGCAGCAACAGAAACACAAAGCAGCTCCCATGGGAGAAGAATAGGATTAACGATTTTGATTGTTTTATAATGACCTCTGGTATGTTTCTCCTGTTATGAGGCAAACAAAGCTATTAGCTACACATAACAAATATGTAGAGCCTACTTGGTGCTAAAAGGCAAGGATGTGAAGTATAAATAACTTAGAAAGTGAGAGAATGAGTATAGAAAGAGACCTGCGTGGATTCATCCAGGCATGTGTTAGTGATAGTTTAAGAAAAAAAAACCCCAACAAACTTAGTTTGAAGTAATCTTTACATGTACCTCATTTCTGACTGTGACTCCAGCTCCTTAGGAGGGGGCAAGACAAGGAAAGCCAAACCAAAAAAGCCAAAAGAAGTGGGACGTAGCTTATGTTACCTTATAATGTTTTTTTTTTCCCAGTAGAGGGATTGCGGTCAACATGTTCTTCTCTGAGTGGTTCATGCTGCACTTAATCTGGTACAACTGTGGGCTGCCACCAAAGATGCAGTCTTTCTGTCTTCATGTCCCCACTCCCACATGTGTCCCTGTTCTCTTCCTTGCATCACATCGAGGGATTATGCAACTTCAGGGTGAATCAGCTTCCCCGATCCCACAGAAAATAAGCAGGGTTTTGGTGGGATAGTTTGCTTTGGGAGAGAGAACTGAGCTGGAGGTAGATGGGGAGGATGGGGAAGAAACGGACGAGTGTGTGGAGTAGTGACCTCTTCACCTCCATCAGCTTTAGCCAGAGCAACATTTCTGTCTGCAGTCTTAGGCAGCCTCAGAACTGGAAAAGCACAGAGGGAGAGCTGTTCTCTATCAATATGCTGCTGGACCAACAGCAAGGATCCGGGGGAGGAGGAGACGGCAATAAATGTGATGGAAGAGGCAGAATTCTGAGGGGTTGGAATGCTAAAGCATATGGGATATTTGGAGAATGGGAAACCACCATCTCAGCTCTTTTTGGAGAATAGAAGGAGCCGGACTCATGCATCTTCCATAACCTAGTGACTGAGGAGAGTTTTTACTGAGGAATTAAAATCTCACTTAGCTTCAACCAAGAAATATTAATTGTTTTCTCGTTTGCTGCTGATCACAATCTAGCAGATGATGTGCTATGAAAGGTGGAGGCAGTATAAAATGCCTTGATAAATAATTGATCACCACCCCTCCAGGCTATGTCCATGAATGAATGCATATGCCAGTTAGGATGACTGTATGCCCAGTTAATGCTCTTAATCGACAAACACTTGATTTGAATTAAAATAGTACCTTTAAAGACACCTTATTTATGTCAGAAGGGTTTTCATATTTTACAATGATTCTTTTTTGTGTGTTTTTCTGATTAAATGCAGGCACCTTTTGGCCCTTTTATTGTATGGACATTTAGAAATGGATGTATTTTTAAAAAAACAGTGGTGTAAATCTCAATCACACCAAATCAATGGGAAACCTCCTGTTCACCTTCCTGCTGTACGTTTTCATCCAATGTGTGTTGCTACCAACATGTTATAACTCCCTCATTTTCTTAATAGGAATTAGGAGACCAAATGAAAGCCAATATATCAGGTCCCTATATTTCATCCACAAAGGCAACATGAAGCAGTAAAGAGACAGAGGGCTAGACAATAGGGTTGCTGAACTAGTATATGGCAGAGAATTCCCACTTTAAGCCCATTCTACAGATTTCTTGGCCTTTCACAAGAATCACAGGAGGATAAGAAATTTTACCTGAAAATAGCTCTGATTCCTAAACATCTAAAATTTTTAATGTGGCCGATGCTACGCATGTATTGTCTTCTGGAATTTACTTTAGACTCTGGAAAGAGAGAGAAAAAAAAAAAAGGAAAATAAGAAAAAAGCTGAAGGAAGTAAGAGTTTGAAAAAAACGCAGCATTAGTACCAAACGGTCCCGTTATATGTGAGCTCTCCTCTCAGCTTTCTGCCTCATCCCAGCTTCCTCAGTGTTGTTTTTCTTGAAATGCACGGGGTCTGGCTCTTAGAGGCCCTAGGCCATTCTCTTGTCTGTTCGCCTTTGGGAGGATTAATGGTTATTTGGAGGCAGCTGCCTGGATTTTCTCCCCGTGTGACTGTCACATGATCACATCCAAACTCAGTCATATTTGTTTTACATCCACTATGATAAACTGATTATTTCCTATATAAATTGTTTAACATGATCTTGTAAGTCCAAAGTTAACATGAATTGTAAAAGGAGATAAAATCAAATCTCGTCATTAATAATTTTTATTTTTCAGCCTTTCTAAAGGCATTTTTACTTTTCTTTCAGGTGAGAACCTGGTCCAAAGTATATACAGGTGTGTCTACACACATCATGCATAATGCATGTAACCCTCTATATTACAGTAATATTAATTGGGATAGAAGGTCCAAGGTGAAGCTTTTGAACGTTAGAAAGCGGCAAGTTTAAAATCCCCTTATTACTCTTTTTTCATCTGTATTCTGCACTAACCAGACAGAGATCCCACGGAGGAACAATACGTGCTGACACTGCATAATGCACTTTGCGCAGGGGGACCTAGTCAAGGTCGTACAGTCAGCTGGCATCTTCCAACTTTTGGGTAGCTGACTTTGCTACCCACAGAATGTTCTCCTTAAGTAGCTTCCTTCCTTCTTTTTTACAAAAAACTCTTTAATTTAATTTAAAGAAGAAAATACAGCCGTGTCATGTGTGTCCTAGGCTATTGGACAGATGCCCTTTTTCCAGACCCAGCTGTGCTGGGGTGAAGAGTTATCCTCCCTGCAGGTTCATAGTGACCTGCCCCTTCCCCAAGAAAAACTCCTGTGCCCTAGTACCCGCCGGCTGAGTCTGCCGTCCGCCTCCGAGGTCGGAGTGAAATCACCCCAGGTTAAACAGGGTAAGCAGGAGGCTTTGCTCGCGTCCCTCATTGGGACTGAAATGGTTAGGGGAAAGTCAAAGGTCCCAGGGTGGGAGTTGGTAACTCTCTCAGCAGACCCTAAGGAATGATATCTGAGAACTGGTGCCTCCCGACAGAGAAGGCTATGAGTGTGCCAGCGCGCTGTTCGCACGGAGGCATTTGCAGAGTGGTCTTCTGCCTACACCTGAGCAGCACGAACAGGAGAAGGACAGTGATCACTTTTTATAGTTTTGTTCTCTGCTAGAGCTACGCTAGATGTTCTTGTGACAGAGGAATGGCATTTCCCCTGGAAAATATCACAAACTTTATATAAACTGTGCAACTCCTCAAATATAGAGGATGTTTTTTCAAGGCAGGAAAGGACAAAGCCCTGAGCAGCCCAGTCTGACTTCAAAGCTGAGCCTGCTTTGAGCAGGAGATTGGACTAGGGACCTCCTGAGATCCCTTCCAACCTGAATCATCCCCTGACCCTATGATTTTTTTAAAGTAAAAAATAACCAGAGATGGGTTTGCTGTCACTAGGTCTATAAACCGAATGCAAATAATTAGTGCGTTGGAGCACTGTTGGGGGGGTCCCATTACAGCTGAGACAACCGGATGCCTGGCTGCCCCCCAAAAGGATGGTTTCTGCTCTGCCAATCTTTCTGCTTCCTTGTTTCTGCTCACATGGCCCCACAGTTTGTTGGATCCGCTGGCTGAGCTGGCAGAAAGCTAGTTTATGACCTGACCTGGCTCACCCCTGGGTCAGACAGTGCCAGAGGCAAGAAAATGGGAAAAGGTGGGGCCACACGTCCAGGATTAACCCTGGGAAAGCAGGGCCTTGGCTTCCCATGTCAGAAAGCTGTGCGGTGATGGTACAGTTTTTATTCATGTAATGCAGATGTGTCTAGTCACTGTCTGGGTCAGTTCCTCCACTACCGTGTTTAGTTATTTAATATAGGGCCTGATCCTTCAGGACTGCAATCCCGTGACATAGGCTGGTCTCTGTGCCTCCATCTTGCAATGTACAGGGCAAGGGTTTAGACTGTGAGTGCCTGGAACCAAGTCCTCTATCTGCGAAGTGCCACTTACATGTCTGCTGTTAAATAAGCAATAACCTACAAAGAGCTTTCTGCTTCCCAGTAAGTTGCCTGTTTGGAGGCTTTTCTGTCTTTTCATCATAGGTCAGATTCATGTCCTCTTTGACGTTAGGACCATTTCTGGTTTTTGAGTGATTTTTCGTGCAACCCCCAATGCTGTTTCATTGCTCAGGTTACCTGGTTTTATATCGCTGACTTGTGATGTGTGCGATGAAGCCGCAGCCTGGAAAGAACGGTCCAGCTCTCTCCTCCTTGCCTCCGGTTACAAGCTGCCTCTGCTTCCAAGCAAACAGCCGTGGGCTGAGCCGGACTAGCCCACAGGTCAGAGCAGAGAAAACGAACTCTGCAGCGAGCCCAGCAGCGCGGCTACCGGCGGCCCGGCCGGCT